>NC_036853.1:1339251-1342567 GCF_002910315.2 Salvelinus sp. IW2-2015
GGGGTAGAAGCTGACGGCTAACAGTGAGCTGAGAGGGGGGTAGAAGCTGACGGCTAACAGTGAGCTGAGAGGGGTAGAAGCTGACGGCTAACAGTGAGCTGAGGGGGGTAGAAGCTGACGGCTAACAGTGAGCTGAGAGGGGGGTAGAAGCTGACGGCTAACAGTGAGCTGAGCTATAGAGACCGCACTTTAACCCCTGGCTACGGATTGCACTGGGGTCAGGTCAGTTAAGCCAAGTGAGCGCTTGGTGGCTAATAGGGTTTATTCCATTTGATCATAGCAAATCTCACCTCAGGAAGTCACCCTTGATGAGCCTTTTTAACAGGAAGAGGAGGCTATAAAGAGAATAGGGTGCCATTTGGGATGCAGCGGAGATGGACAGGGCAGGCTTGGAGGGAGGACGATGGATTTACTGACTATTTCTAACATCACCAAGAACACAGACACTAATGTTTTTGAAAGTGGTGGGCCGCTCACCACACAACTTAAAGTCCACAGTTCTCATACAACACACCTCATATCCTGTACCCACAGTGACCCTCTCACTACAACACACCTCATATCCTGTACCCACAGTGACCCTCTCACTACAACACACCNACACACCTCATATCCTGTACCCACAGTGACCCTCTCACTACAACACACCTCATATCCTGTACCCACAGTGACCCTCTCACTACAACACACCTCATGTCCTGTACCCACAGTGACCCTCTCACTACAACACACCTCATGCCCTGTACCCACAGCAATAGTCCTGTACCCACAGTGACCCTCTAACTCTAATACACCTCATGTCCTGTACCCACAGTGATCGTCTAACTCACCTCATGTCCTGTACCCACAGTAAGCCTCTAACTACGACACACCTCATGTCCTGTACCCACAGTGACCATCAAACTCAGTTCATGTCCTGTACCCACAGTAAGCCTCTAACTACGACACACCTCATGTCCTGTACCCACAGCAACAGTCCTGTATCCACAGTGACCCTCTAACTCACCTCATGTCCTGTACCCACAGTGAGCCTCTAACTACAACACACCTCATGCCCTGTACCCACAGCAACAGTCCTGTACCCACAGTGAGCCTCTAACTACAACACACCTCATGCCCTGTACCCACAGTGAGCCTCTAACTACAACACACCTCATGCCCTGTACCCAGAGTGACCTGCTAACTCTATGGGGTGGCAGGTAGCCTAGCGGTTAGTGCGTTGGGCCAGTTACCGAAATGATGTTAGTTTCAATCCCCGAGACTACTAGGTGAAAAATCTGTCAATCTGCCCTTAAGCAAGGCACTTAACCCTAATTGCTCCAGGGTCGCTGCCAGTAATGGCCCAGACCCTACTCTTCAAGGGAGTGGGATATTACTCCAGGGTCACTGCCAGTAATGGCCCAGACCCTACTCTCCAAGGGAGTGGGATATTACTCCAGGGTCACTGCCAGAATGCCCAGACCCACTCTCCAAGAGGGGATTGACTCCAGGTCACTGCCAGTAAGCCCAGACTCACTCATCCAAGAGTGGGATATTACTCCAGTCACTGCCATAATGCCCAGACCTACTCTCCAAGGAGTGGATAAATTACTCCAGGGTCACTGCCAGTAATGGCCCAGACCCTACTCTCCAAGGGAGTGGGATATGCAAAAATCACATTTCCATTTCACAGCACACACTTGTACAGGTTACACAAATATAAGCACCCCCTATTTGACCTCTAACACGCAGCAGTGAGCTGACAAACAGCAGCTCACTAGACACACCACTAACCCACTCTAGGCGGTCTGTAAAAGCAGTGCACGCCACAAACCCATAAAGTAATAGACAGTTCAGTGGTGCTAAACGTTGTTTCATTGGTACAGCAGTAGGGGAGAGTGGGGTAAGTTCAGCCTTTTTTATACATTCAGCATCACTCTGTCAAGGGAAATATAGTATTCTTTCTAACAAAGATATCTACATATATTTCATGATGTTGTGTATCCCTGGAAATAATCAGAATATATAGCTTGTCTAATTTATGGGGAAAGTTGAGCCGCGGGACAGCGTAAGTTAAGCCGCCTACAAATGTCTGTACTGAATTAAATATTACCACAAACTTTTTAAAACCATGTCTATCTTTATTTCCCAAACACAATTCAGCACAATCATAATCGCCTGCTTGTCTTTTAATAATTTTAAGCATCTTTTAACACAGGCTTAAGACCTAACAAACACTTTGTACTTTTTTAAACACTTTTAACATAGGCCCTGATGTTACCTCGTATCCCAGTGATAATGCCTGGGAAGAAAACAATTACATTTGCTCAACTTGCCATTGGCTCAACTTACTCCATGGTCATTAGCCTAGTTTACCCCAAACAAAAAAAATATGGGCTAAAAATACCCCAATTTGGGCTATTCGGTAACCCAGCGCTGGTTAAATAGTGGGTTGTTTTGACCTAGCACATGTTGGGTTGTTTTGACCTAGCACATGTTGGGTTATTTTGACCTAGCATATGATGGGTTGTTTTGACCTAGCACATGTTGGGTTGTTTTGACCTAGCACATGATGGGTTGTTTTGACCTAGCATATGTTGGGTTGTTTTGACCTAGCACATGTTGGGTTGTTTTGACCTAGCATATGATGGGTTGTTTTGACCTAGCATATGATGGGTTGTTTTGACCTAGCATATGTTGGGTTGTTTTGACCTAGCATATGATGGGTTGTTTTGACATAGCACATGTTGGGTTGTTTTGACTTAGCACATGTTGGGTTGTTTTGACCTAGCATATGTTGGGTTGTTTTGACCTAGCATATGTTGGGTTGTTTTGACCTAGCACATGWTGGGTTGTTTTRACCTAGCACATGWTGGGTTGTTTTTTGAACATAAGGTTCAAGGTTATAGATCTTATTGGCCACCCTTGAGAGTAAATGTCATTCATGTTCTTCATGTCAAGTTTACATACTGCAAATTCAAATTTCAGTATTTTTGTTTACACATTCTTCTACAATATTAAGATTATTTATTGCATATTATAATAAGGTATACCATGTTATTGCCTAATAATGTATACCACCTTGTTGTATCCCAACAATGTGATTAGCATAGGCTTTTAGAAAACTCATAAGCGTCATCAAAGTTACAAAAATTAAATGTTCAACCTTAATATGTGATAACTATGCAACAAAACAGATGAACATGAATGGCATTCACTCTCATGGGTGGCTAAAAATAACTATCTGAGAGCCACACCCCTACAAAACTACACCTCCAGTCTTCTGATCTGACCTGCTGGGTCATATCTCAATATCCCAGCACCAAAAACCCAACAC
>NC_036853.1:1342828-1358597 GCF_002910315.2 Salvelinus sp. IW2-2015
AAAAAATGACCTCTTCCTAAATATTTCATAAAATAATTACTTTTGTATATGGTTTCCAAGAAACAAGGGAGGCTCAACTTACCCCACTCTCCCCTACCAGATCTGCCTTTTTACAATGATGCCTCTGCACACCCAGCTATAAAGACTCCCTTGTTCTCTGTCTTTCGAAACATGTATGGATAAGGCAATGTCCATAGCAAAATGTATGAATCAAAAAAATATAAAAGCAAAATATAGCCATAGCTACAAAAGTATTGTCCTTAATATTTATTTTTATGAATAATCGCAGAACAGGTCAAGGGGAACGGGTTAGAATTGAGAAAACGCTCTGAGTGGAGAAGAATGACAAAAACGTAGGTGGCCTAAATAGTGAACCCTTCAAAACAGAAAAAGGAAGATAAAGGATGAAAAAAGGGCACAGTGGTTTTAGAGATGGGTTTCTGTAAAGAGACGTAACAGCACTTCAATCTGGATCCACAGTATACGTTTATGGCTGCATTTGCATTTGTGCAGCGATGTTCGCAGAGCCAATCAATGCATTAATGTAGAAGTCTCTCAGCCTTAGTGATTTATTTATTGATCTCCTGCTATTTTAAGCCAAACACATCACATAAAATGAACCCATCTGCTAATCTCACTGGGCAGGGTCAAATGCCAAAAAACGTAAATGAAACGCATCATCAACAATATTTAATATACAACAAAT
Source organism: Salvelinus sp. IW2-2015 (assembly GCF_002910315.2). Lineage (NCBI taxonomy): Eukaryota > Metazoa > Chordata > Actinopteri > Salmoniformes > Salmonidae > Salvelinus > Salvelinus sp. IW2-2015. The sequence continues at coordinate 1,343,535 of NC_036853.1, forward strand.
AAAGTGGTGAAATTCTAAAGGTTAGAATGAAACGCAATAAGGAATCATCGCTGTAACTGTAGTTCATTTAATCATGATCGTAGACTTCAAATAGGGAGCTAAAACAGAGAGATGTTACTTATAGCCAGATGGATGGATGAATAGATGGATGGATAAATAGATGGATGGTTAAAATAAATGAATGGATGAATCCTAATCTACACTGCAGTGTTTGGGTTATTGTTTGTTGCCACTGGTGGGTCCTTGGGGAGTGAATGTTTTTATTTATTTTTGTTAACAATGTACCGTTACTGTACATTTCACCATTGCCATTAAAGAATGTATAGAAACAAAACAGTGTTTTGATGATATTAATTAATATAATTTTACACTTATGAATTATGTTAACTACTATTTCTCTTATAAAAACATATATATATATATATTTAACCTTATTTAAGCAGGTATTCACATTGAGGTCAGAAGACCTCTTCCCAAGGGAGACCTGGCCAAGAGGGGCAGCTCAGTCATATGTATCCCCTATATGGGAGTGAAAAACTTAAGACACACAAATTGACCAAAAACAGATGGGGGAACGCTGACACTGCTTCAAGACACTCTCAGCTCTGTGTGCTTTGTCTCCCTGCCTTAGCATCGATGTACATCACTTCTGTTAGACAGGCGGATGACACACATACACACACACGCACGCGCACACGCACACGCACACACACACACACACACACACACACACACACACACACACACACACACACAGAGAGAGAGAGAGAGAGAAAGTGGCTCACTCACAGTAAACCAAAGACTATCTACAGTAAAGTAGAGGCTGTGATCAAGCGGTGTTGCCTTTGGCTATTTGGCTCTAGAGATCACTACTCTACACTGCACCATATCAATAACAAAGTGAAGCATTAGGACGATAGATCAGTGGGGCCTCTGATATCATGACAATTACCATGTGTAGCATAGCAACACAGAGAGATGTAAGATCTCCATGGCTGTGGGGTATAGCAGCATGCAGGAGCATGCAGTGGGAGTCAACCACTGGCCTGATGTGAGGAGACAGATCTGAGGGGGAGAAAAGGGAAACTAGCGATTTCACTTCTCACAGATCTGTGATCTATGGGTGGGGGATTTGGCACTTGTAATTGAATGGTTCAAAGTTCCTCTGAAGAGGAAATAGACACAAAGGAAAAGCTAAACATACGTACGCAGTGCACATACAGGAGAGCTCACACACACACACACAGTCTTGTTTAACTAACCTTGTGGGGACCCACAATTGATTCCCATTCAAAATCCTATTTTCCTTAACCCCTAACTCTAAACCTAACTCTTACCCTAACTCCTAACCCTAACCTTTAACCCCTAAACCTAACATTCTAACCCTAACACAATAGCTTTTTTCCTTTTGGGGACTGACAAAATGTCCCCAGTTGGTCAAATTTTTGTTTGTTTACTATTCTTGTGGGGACTTCTGGTCCCAAGTATAGTTAAACATGTCCATGTACAAAAGAGCACACACATGTACAGAGTGGGTATAGGCCTTCTCCTACCGTCCTGCTCTGTCTTTGTCAGCTCCACCAGTTTCTTTTGTTTCAGTGTGTCCACCACGTCGGCCAGGCTTCCTTTGCGGCGCTCGAGTGTTCCGAAGGTGGATCCGCCTAGCTGCTCGCCCCGCTCGCGGGAACACTCCTCAGGCTTTGGTGGAGAGGTAGAGTTATTCCGGTAGGAGTACAAGGAACAGCCCTTGCTGCTACCATTGTCCTATAGGAACAAAAACAAAATGGGGTGGCAGRTAGCCTAGTGGTTAGAGCGTTGGACTTGTAACCAAAAGGTTGCAAGATCAAATCCCYGAGCTGAAAAGGTAAAAGTCTGTCCTTCTACCCCTGAACAAGGCAGTTAAACTAGGCCGTCATTGAAAACAAGAATTTGTTCTTAACTGACTTGTCTACTTAAATGGGGGTTTGAAATTACTATGACTTCTTATTTTTCCTTTAGTAGCTTATGGTCATTACCTCAACTAAATATTAATGGCCATTATTTCAACTAATAACTAACTCACCACCAAGTAAAGTGTAACTTAAACAACAATCACTATTTATATAATTGCTTTTTAAATTGGACTTTTCACCACCTCTCTATTGACTAATGTTTGTGGTTGTTGCTGCTGTGGGTGTTGKTTAAATAATCTAATGTTWGTGGGTGTTGCTGCTGTGGGTGTTGTTTAAATCATCTAATGTTTGTGGGTGTTGCTGYTGTGGGTGTTGTTCAAATCATCTAATGTTTGTGGGTGTTTCTGCTGTGGGTGTTGTTTAAATCATCTAATGTTTGTGGGTGTTTCTGCTGTGGGTGTTGTTTAAATCATCTAATGTTTGTGGGTGTTGCTGCTGTGGGTGTTGTTGCTGTGGGTGTTGTTCTGTAGGTGTGTGTTCAAATCATCTAATGTTTGTGGGTGTGTTGCTGTGGGTGTTGCTTTGCTGTGGGTGTTGTTACAAATATCTACAATGTGTGTGTGTTGTGTGTTGCTGCTGTGGGTGTTGTTCAATATCATCCTAATGTTTGTGGTTGTTGTGTGTGGGTGTTGGTTCAATCATCTAATGTTTGTGGGTGTTGTGGTGGGTGTTGCTGCTGTGGGGTGTTGTTTGCTGTAGGTGTTGTTTAAATCATCTAATGTTTGTGGGTGTTGCTGGTAAAATCATCTTCTTACAGCAGAATCTAGAGTCCTGTATTGGCAGCCAGAGTATGACACCGTGGCACGGCAGTGGGGAAAGGACAAGTTGATATCTACATCCCAAATGGCTGCCTTTTCCCTATGTAGTKTACTACCCATAGGGACTTCAGTCAAAACTAGTGCACTATATAGGGAATAAGGTGCAATTTGGGACAAAGGCCATAACTCATGGGTTTCGYAACAAAGGCAGTCTTTTGGGCCTGTGCCAAGAACACGGTTACAGATATCCACTCCCTCCATCTTGTGATTGACGAATTAAACTCAACGCAGAAGAATGCCACAGGTCATAGCCTGTGGGGCAAGGGTAAGAGGTACACACCTGTCATGCATGGAGATAGCAGTGGTTTTCAGGTTAAAAACAGCCAACGCTGACTATACAGCAAAGCAAAATCCCACAGGACTGACCATGGACATTTTTTGTGTGGAAATGACAAACTTCAGAAGCCTTTTTAAACCACRAAATACACTACAAGTTTAACATTTTCCTGCAACAGTGTGATCCAGTTAAGATCCTACATATGTACACTTATGACATCATAGGTCAAAGGGCATTCATGGGGCCAGTAATACTGTAGCACAGCGATAGAATGCGTCCCAAATGGCACCCTACTCCATATATTCCACTACTTTTGACCAGAGCCCTATGGGTCGTGGKAAACAGTAGTGCACTATATAGGGATAGGGTGCCGTTTGGGACATAACCATACTGTTTTTAATAGTGAACCGACATTGTCCCTCAGCACACACTCTAGCACAGGTGGCCTGACGAGAGGTTTATTTCTGAATGTTGTCTCCTCCTCTTACAGAGTGGGGGGATCTCCAAGAACATTAGATGGCTTATGTTACAAACACAAGGGGCTTTGGYTAACAGAGACATCTAAAGACGTCCTTGAAACTGTTCCAGGAGGCATTTGTCTTAAAGAGGAAGATTCCTCTATAATGGGGATCAGTGACAGTGTCAATCTGATGAAGAGTGTGTGTGTGTATGTCTCACCGTCTGAGTAGAGCCTATACTCTTCCACGCCAACTCAGGCTGGCTGTCTCTGATTGGCTGGTGCTCCTCTGGGAGGGSTTTGCTGTGCAGAGTGGGCGAGGCCGGCTGGTCCTGGCTTTCTCTGTCCTCATTGGCCCAGCCCACATCGTCCTGACCCATCGCTTCCTCTTCCTCCGTCGCTGGGGGAAACGGAGGTGTGGCTTGCTTGGAAGACATCATTCTATAAAAAAACAATGAAAACATTTATGACTTTCTTCCACGTTCATTCATATCTGTATCTTGTTATGCACCTGTTGAGGAAAAACCACAAAACACCTCTTAACACTGAATATTCAGGATTAGAGTGGATGTTGGGATGATACTGTAGAATGCTCTCACACATGAAGGGGAAAACAAGAAAATACCTTTTCTTCTACATTACAATCACACTGATGGACAGAAGTGAACCACAGGAAGACTTCCTTGTTTTTATTTTCCTCCCCTTGTATTGTTTTATTTGTTAAGCACTTTGAAATGCWTCCCCTGGAAGAAATGTGCTCTATAAATAAAGTTTGCTTTGATTAAGCTTATGTTGCCGATGGCAGATGGAATTTTATCAGTGTTATGACTCCATCACCTACTGATTCCTAGAAGTTTGAGTATTGAGGTCAATCATTAGGAAGACAATCAAGCTTACACTGCAAAACTTCTCCAGCGCCTGTCTTTYATTTATTATTTTGKATTTTKGKATTTTACCCCCTTTATCTCCCCAATTTCGTGATATCAAATTGCGATCTTGTCTCATTGCTGCAACTCCCCAACGGGCTCGGGAGAGGCGAAGGTCGAGTCATGCATCCTCCAAAAAGATGACCAGCCAAACTGCGCTTCTTAACACCTAATCCAGAAGCCAGCTTGACCAATGTGTCAGAGGAAACATCGCCCAGCCTGCAGGCGACCGGCCCGCCACAAGGAGTTGCTAGAGAGCGATGATCCAAGTATAACCACCCCGGCCAAACCATCCCCTAACCCGGACGACGCTGGGCCAATTGTGTGCAGCCCTATGGGACAGAGATTTCTCTATCTTCTTCTCCAGTGTTACCCTATCTCCAAAGGCCATTTTGAACATGATACATTCCCCCCATCCCCACCCACCGGCACGCACACACACACACAGTAATAMACCCATTTGTGGTAGGATAWTCTATTAGACAGTGTATAGATGCAGGATCTTAATATAGAATAGAACATGGAACCGACAGAGATGGTCGCCTCGCTTCGCGTTCTTAGGAAACGATGCAGTATTTWGTTTTTTATGTATTATTTCTTACACTGTTACCCCAGGAAATCTTAAGTCTTATTACATACAGCCGGGAAGAACTATTGGATATGAGAGCAACGTCATCTTACCAACATTACGACCAGGAATACGACTTTCCCGAAAAGGATCCTCTGTTTGGACCACCACCCAGGACAATGGATCGGATCGCAGTAGGCGACCCAAAACAACGGCGCCGCAGAAAGGGCAGACGGAGCAGTCTTCTGGTCAGGCTCCGTAGACGGGCACATCGCTCACCGCTCCCGAGCATACTTCTCGCCAATGTCCAGTCTCTTGAAAACAAGGTAAACGAAATTCGAGCAAGGGTTGCCTTCCAGAGAGACATCAGAGATTGTAACATTCTCTGTTTCACAGAAACATGGCTCACTCGGGATACGTTATCAGAGTCGGTACAGCCACCCGTTTTTTCACGCATCGCGCCGACAGAAACAAACATCTCTCTGGTAAGAAGAAGGGTGGGGGTGTATGCCTTATGATTAACGAGTCGCGGTGTGATCATAACAACATACAGGAACTCAAGTCCTTTAGTTCACCTGACCTAGAATTCCTTACAATCAAATGCCAACCGCATTATCTACCAAGAGAAATCTCTTCGATTATAATCACAGCCTGGTATATCCCCCCTAAGTAGATACCTCGACGGCCCTGGAAACCACATATCCTGAGGCTGCATTTATTGTAGCTGGGGATTTTAACAAAGCTAATCTGAAAACAAGGCTCCCTACATTTTATCAGCATATCGAATGCGCAACCCGGGCTGGCAGCATTCTGGATCATTGCTACTCTAAAATCCGCGACGCATACAAAGCCCATCCTCGCCCTCCCTTTGGCAAATCTGACCCCGACTCCATTTTGTTGCTCCCAGCCTATAGACAGGAACTAAAACAGGAAATGCCCGTGCTCAGGTCTGTTCAACGCTRGTCCGACCAATCTGATTCCACGCTCAAGATTGCTTCGATCACGTGGACTGGGATATGTTCCGGATAGCCTCAGACAACAACATTGATGTATACACTGATTCGGTGAGCGAGTTTATTAGCAAGTGCATCGGTGATGTTGTACCCACGATGACTATTAAAACCTTCCCCAACCAGAAACCGTGGATTTATGGCAGCATTCGCGCAAAGCTGAAAGCACGAACCACTGCTTTTTATCATGGCAAGGCGACCGGAAACATGACCAAATACAAACAGTGTAGCTATTCCCGCCGCAAGGCAATCAAACAAGCTAAGCGTCAGTATAGAGACAAAGTAGTCGCAATTCAACGGCTCAGACACGAGACATAAGTGGCAGGGTCTGCAGTCAATCACGGATTACAAAAAGAAAACCAGTCCCGTCGCGGACACTGACGTCTTCCTCCCAGACAAACTAAATAACTTCTTTGCTCGCTTTGAAGACAATACAGTGCCACTGACACGGCCCGCTACCAAAACCTGTGGGCTCTCCTTCACCGCAGCCAATGTGAGTAAAACATTTAAACATGTTAACCATCGCAAGGCTGCCGGCCCAGACGGCAGCATCCTCAGAGCTTGCGCAGACCAACTGGCTGGTGTGTTCACGGAAATATTTAATCGATCCCWATCCCAGTCTGCTGTTCCCACATGCTTCAAGAGGGCCACCACTGTTCCTGTTCCCAAGAAAGCTGAGGTAACTGAGCTAAACGACTATCGCCCCACAGCACTCACTTCTGTCATCACGAAGTGCTTTGAGAGACTAGTCAAGGATCATATCACCTCCACCCTACCTGACACCCTAGACCCACTCCGCTTTTCTTACCGCCCCAATAGGTCCACAGACAACGCAATCRCAATCATACTGCACACTGCCTTAACCCATCTGGACAAGAGGAATACCTATGTAAGAATGCTGTTCAACGATTACAGCTCAGCATTTAATACCATAGTACCCTCCAAATTCGTCATTAAGCTCGAGGCCCTGGGTCTCGACCCCGCCCTGTGAAACTGGGTCCTGGACTTTCTGACGGGCCGCCCCGCCAATGGTAGGTAGAAACAAACATGTCCACCCCGCTGATCCTCAACACTGCGCCTCACAAGGGTGCGTTCACAGCCCTCTCCTGTACTCCCGTTCACCCATGACTGCGTGCCATGCAGTCCACCAACTCAATCATCAAGATTGCAGACGACACTACAGTGGTAGGCCTTGATTAACCACAACGACGAACGGCCTCAGGGAGGAAGTGAGGGCCCTCGGAGGTGTGGTGTCAGGAAAATAACCTCACACTCAACGTCAAAAACAAAAAGGAATGATCGTGGGACTCAGGGAAAACGCAGAAAGGAGCACCCCTCTATCCACATCGAAGGGACAATAGTGGAGAAGGTGGAAGTTTTAAGTTCCTCGGCGTACACATCACGGACAAACTGAAATGGTTCACCCACACAGACAGCGTGGTGAAGAAGGCGCAACAGCGCCTCTTCAAACCTCAGGAGCCTGAAGAAATTTGTCTTGTCACCAAAAACACTCACAAACTTTTACAGATGCACTATCCGAGAGCATCCTATTGGGCTGTATCACCGCCACTGGTCCAGCAACTGCTCAGCCCACAACCGTAAGCTCTCCAGAGGTAGTGAGGTCTGCACAACGCATCACTGGGGGCAAACTACCTGCCCTCCAGGACACCTACACCACCGATGTCACAGGAAGGCCAAAAAAGAATATCAAGGACAACAACCACCTGAGCCACTGCCTGTTCACCCCGCTATCATCCAGAAGGCGAGTCATACAGGTGCATCAAAGCTGGGACCAGACACTGAAAACAGCTTCTATCTCAAGCCATCAGACTATTAAACAGCCATCACTAACATTGAGTAGCTGCTGCCAACATACTGACTCAAATCTCTAGCCACTTTATGTAATTAAGAATTGATTATAAATGTAATCACTAGCACTTAAACATTGCCACTTGATATAATGTTTACAACCCGACATTACTAATCTCATATGTATATACTGTACTCTATTGTACTCTTCATCGCAATCCATATATTATATGTACATACTTCTTCATCCTTTACACTTTGTGTATAACGTAGTTGTTGTTTGAAATTACACCAAAAGAGAACCAACCTCAGTTTCTAAAATGTAAAAACAGATCGCCACTTCAGTATTAGCACCCCATAAATCACGCAGGATCGTTTATCTCTGAAGTATTCCATCTCCTGGGCCCCCTAATACCTAAATCTAACCCTTACTCAAACTATCCTAAAGAGAGAGAGAGAGAGAGAGAGAGAGAGAGAGAGAAGAGAGAGAGAGAAGAGAGAGAGAGAGAGAGAGAGAGAAGAGGAGAAGAAGAGAGAGAGAGAGAAGAGAGAAGAGAGCGAAAATATGGTATACCAGTAGAGGGCGAGAGAAGAGTGAGTAGTATAGACCCTGCCATATTATTTGTATCGCTTTACCCACAGGTGAGACAGAAGAAATGAGTCAAGTCATAAGATTATTAACTGAGAGTACATTAGTAGTATAATATTGAGGAGAACAGTGAGAGAGTCCCTATGGAGAGTGAGCACCACACAAGTACAGTTCACACATAAGATATTATTAAGTATGCAAAAGAATAAATTCAATTCAGCAAAACAGAGGTAGTATAAGAGTCGAATTGTGAAAACTCTAATGGAGCTCAAGCTGAAGAAAATCAATTAATACATCAAAATGTTGACCTCGCGTAAAGTGCCATCACCACTGATCCAAAAGGATGACTGCTCGCAGACGTAGTTTCTTCTCTATAACAGGTACACGAACGAATTAGACGTAGCACACCTCTTAAATGAGTGGGGATGCTCCATAATTCTCATTGTTTTCTGTATGCCTTTAATAAAAATCAACCTTTTTACTCTCACTTTTATGCAACGATGCATATGCGAATCGTAGTACTAGTAACTTTCCGTGATATGAACGCATCCCTCTGATGCGCAGTTGCCAATAGGAGCCCAAATTGACGTCTCCTTCTAGTAGGGATAGCACACAAGTTAACCACACAAGCGAACTCACAAGACCACCCCTAATGCCAGATGCTATTTGTGTAGTAATAGTCACTAAAACATATCATTTATCTATGGAGTTCGCAAACTGGAAGAAAAACAGAAAACTGTTTCAGTCTTCACCCATCCAGAGCTGGGAATCCATCTTCATTGGAAGTCATGGAATATCAATAATAAGAATCTGGTTGTAGCAGAGAGGACGCAAAGCACAAAAACTTAGGAAACAGGGAACAGAGTCCGTCATTGCATGCTACCATAGAATCTATCTAACACCCCAGTCAACAAATGCCCCACCAACGCCAGCTAAGCGACAACTGACGATAGCATAACAAATTGTTAATTCAATACACCGAGCCAAAATACCCTACATAATCCTCACTCTGTAAATTAGCACGTACGCGATGCATGATTTCCAACTTCCAAAGGAACAATTTCCCACCCAATACGAACAAATAATTTCCATGTTATGTTTCAATCGATGCCATGGTTCGATAAATTCAACCACATATCTTTTTGCAGTCACAATCAGGATGGCGACGGGCGGAGCAAGGCGGGAGATGGGAAGATACGGCAAATGTACAGAACTACACGACTACGTACTGAGAACATTTTGCATCACTCAGAGGTGTAGAAATATGATGCAAAGATGCATCTACGGCTGTATTTCATCATAATTTTGACAATATATATCTTGAAAAACTTGATTGGATAGACAAATGGAAAACAAATTTTAATGTGACTACTTATTAACAAGAATACTAAAATGAAAGACCAAAAGTATCAAAAAGTTCGTTTGTTGGTGATTAAGTCCTTTTTACATAATTGAGGGATAGTAGATCATGCAGTCGTCACGGACACCACCACCAAATATCACACACCACATGTGGACACCAACAGAGAACTACGTTGTAATCGCCACGGCAAGTCGGATCCAAGCTTCACAGGACAGACCGTTATACCACGTAAAAATTGTATTATATTAATTAATTCAACAACCTATTGATGCACACAAATGAAGCCTATCTTTATTATCCCTCGTCAACATCTTCATAGTAGACCACCCTCAAATATCTATAAGAACGCCATTGGAAATCATTCTGCTTTAATAAGTTTGCCAACCATCGTTAAATAAAAAACCTCAATAAAATACCCAGTCTCAAATTTTGGTTGATACGAATTGAAAAACCCTCTCCTTCTCTATCCAATCCTAGCTCAGGTGTCCACAGCCCTTAACACTTATCCCCACTCGCGAGATGCTCACAGTAAGTATTCGAATAATGTACTGACACCCGAGCCAGTAACCATCCACACTACCTCTCTGCCTAACATAGCAAACCAGATCCCAGAAGAGAAACCTAAAATATTACTCGCCTCCCGCAGAACTGCGAGATTCTTATGTATCTCACGTATATATATCTCTAATATCCATAGATACAGCATCCAACTTCTCCTCTGATAGCTAATTTCCTAAGAGATGTTATACCATCGTTGTAACTAATGTACCTACAGCGAAGCGTGACACCTCTGTACCAATAAGTAGTAGCTAGTTTCTCCAAAATGCTCTTAACATCCACAAGCACAGGCGAAGCACACACACATGTCCAAGAGAAAGCAAACCACCAAAATCCTCACTAAAACTATGGCCAGAAGTGCCCTAAGAAACAACTTGGATAATCGGCAAAACAATTGAAGGATAATTTTCAAAATCGAAATACTCACACGACTGGAAATAGGTTCGTCATATTGCACCTTTCCTAAATAAGGCTGAGCTCCACTATATGGTGCAGTAGCATCTTCTATTATACGCTTGTTTAGGAATGCTTCTTGACTGGAATACAGAAGACGGGGGCGGAACCGAGGCTCCTTTAGACTCAAGGAAGTACTAATAACACCGAGTGGCCACTATAGAGTTCACTTGACACCATAACCCGCCGGTCACAGCATGGAAGTGATCGTAATAGGCTTGCTGTTCATTTGAGCCGATTTCTACTGAAAGACAAAAGATAGAAATCCCTCTCGGATTCTGCCTACGCTGCACACTAAAACGAGTATAATGTCTAAGAATTCTAAAAGGAGAATAGAATTAATCCTTAATGACCCTAGAAGAAACATCCTAAAGATTGATTCGCAAAAGTATTACACGTATTAACACGCATGTTTCTAACGAAAACTTACCGGAACTACTTGTTAATTGACTATTCCGATCCTCAAGCAATATAACTAGCAGCCTAAGTTAGACACAAAATTAATCCTCACGACAATCATATTAGATATTTTAATAACTTTAGCTGGTGCTAACCCCAACACCCGTCCAGACAGCACACAACCACACAGACCAAAATTTAAGTGTATATTGCTTTAAGACAAACAAAATATATGAGCTTATACTTCGCATAAGCAACAAATCAACAAACTATTACCATGTATATTCTAGTCATGAGAACTCCTGCATGACAGGTGCAACTGTACCTGGAGCTAATAATCTCATCACTAAAGATAAGACCCACCAAGTCGAAATCCATTATTACTACTAGGTCCTACTGACAACCATTATAGTGAGGCTCAGAGCCACCAAAAGAACACATAGGCGAGCCAGGCCAAGAAATCATCAAGTAGTCTTGAATAATCTGCCTATTGCCACCGCTGAGACGCAATCTAACTCAATTATTTAAAACGGCAATAAAATGAAGTGCTAGATTGCTGTCAATAAATACTGTAACAAGCTTTTTAAATAACTACTACATCACAGCCCCTGACAATTCAAATGCTAAGGAAAGACTCCATTTATTACTCCTATAATAATCCCATTTTGGTGCATGAAAATTAGTTGTAATATATTAATATCCCAATGAGTTCTCATTTATTCTTCTCCTTCATGGCCCTACCAGAATTCACACACCATAGTTACACGTAGGTTCTCACGAATTTCATCAGATGAAGTTAATCTGATAAAAGTTATAGATATGGCTCTCTGGCAAACCCACATCCTACACAAGCAGTGGTCTTAATTGGACAAACTAACGCTCGAACCAACTGTACCTATACAAATTAAGTTTATGCAGTTTACTAACGCAAATAAATAAAAAAAGTACTTAAACCAACATTGTTTTACAAACTCAGATGGTTAGGAATGCCCTACTATAATCCATATATCCGGGACAAACCGTCCTAAACAAAGAACAAAAACACACGAGTCTATTGGAAGTGCCAAATTGTAACCAAATCCAGAGTCCTTAGTGCAACGTAATTCATATCCAACAGTCTGATGAACAATCACAGAAAGTTAGTGAGATACATTCTTTAATCTCTATTTCAGATTTGTGACCTCCCTCTTTGCTGAGGAAAATGCTGTGTTTCTTGACTAGGTCTGACAAATTGGCGCTAGAGACGATAATCCGCTTTAAGTGTGTCGATACGTTAAACTCATCAGGTAAAGCTAATTTCCAGATCGGACGAGCGTGATGAAGGAGTTGAATAATTAAACAACAAATTTAATCTTTAAAAATAGAGCAATAAAGTGAGCACTTTCATAATAGGTTTTCGGAAAGAAATATAAACATTCATTTTTTATATTTTTGAGATTAACTTGTAATTGTTTGAATATTGAAATAAAACTGCGCCTTCGTGCACTTTCACTATGTTGTCATATCATCGAGTTTAGAACCGCAGGGAATACAACGACAGAAATCCCAGCCATCAAGAAGAAATACGAAGTCTAGTGTGTTAGCCACCAGAAAGAAAGAAACAACTTACGCTAAGCTCTGATTGCATGAGATAAATGAGTGGCTGACATGCCCGAAGATGAGTTTGGATTGGGTCTACCACTAAACACGTGTCCTGTCTATTGGAGCTGGTCAGTATGTTTAGGTAATCCTGTCGAAAACTGMTTTTAAATATTTTTTTATTGCGTAGTAAAACTGCATAAACCTAATGTCAAGTTAAAGTGTACTGTTAGCTAGCTAACGTTATGTGTATGMTTTTCACTTTCTGGAGGACCGAGTTTTGAAATCAGTGGAATTTGAGTATGATAGCTAAGGAGATGGAGAAAAGACAGGTCTGGAATAYATCATCAAACTAAGGCAACAATGCATGGCATCAGACAGGAGATGTGTCCAACCATGATGTATACTGGGAAGATTTTCAGATATTACACGTTTCTAATTTTGACAGAAAGTGGTTTCATTTCAAGTATATTGTTAGCTAGCTGGCTGGGTTGCTAGCTAACGTTATGTGTATGATCTTATTATTCGTATCTCAGACACATTTGCTTGACTAGTTATAGCTATAGAACCTGGTGGTTAACTACCTGCAGATTCATGCAGGGTAGTAACGTCATGAGTTGTGATTATGGTCCATTGTTTAGCTAGCTAGCTACATGTCTTAAYAAAAGACTCCACTCTWATTGTGACAAAGTATTTTCATTTCAGGTTAATGTGTACTATTAGCTAGCTAGCTAACATTAGCTGGCTGGCTCACTAACTAACGTTACGTCATGCGTTGGGATTCATTGCTCACCTAGCTAGCTATCTAGCTACATCTCTTAGCAAAAGACTCTCGTCTTAGTGTGCCAGAGCGCAGAATAACTGATGCATTTTTGAACGCTCAACACCCGTTGAATCTGTCCGGTGTCAGTAAACATAGCAACAAAGCGTAATTCAATTGTTGCCAGCAGCACAGTTACAGTCACCAACACTCTGGATAACATGAAAAAAGCCYAACCAGCTCTGCTAGGGTGAGTAAAATGGTCAGAGTGGGTTGTTCTCTCATTATGTGTCTGGAAGTAGCTAGCCAATGTTAGCCAGTTAGCTTGGGTGCTTGACTGCCGTTGTGATGTCAGAGCTTTTGGAACAACCCTACTTATTGGCCAGAGTGTCCAGTGTGTGCTCTGAACGTGAAACACTCTGAATTTACGAACGGACAATCTGACAGCACAGTTGCAGTCATCAACGCTCTGGATAACMTAACAGCCCAACCAGCTCTGCAAGGGCGAGKAATGTTCAGTGAGCTGTTCTCTCTTTTGTAGATGTCTGGAAGTAGCTGGCAAGTTAGTACAGAACGCACAGATCAACCCTTAAGGAGATGGGTGGGGCTAAGGCTTAAGAGGGTGTGAACAATGCTGAATGGGTGTAGACAAAGGAGGGCTCTCCAATAGTAATACCAAAACATTGAAAGACGGTTTTCTCAAACAGTGAGTTTACAAGTTGATCAACTTTCAAAGCAGAATGACTTTCCCACTGTTTCCTCAATGCAGTGTATGATACAGTGAGGAAAAAAGTATTTGATCCCTGCTGATTTTTGTACGTTTGCCCACTGACAAAGAAATGATCAGTCTATAATTTTAATGGTAGGTTATTTGAACAGTGAGAGACAGAATATCAACAAAAAATCCAGAAAAACGCATGTCAAAATGTTATGAATTGATTTGCATTTTAATGAGGGAAATAAGTATTTGACCCTCTGCAAAACATGACTTAGTACTTGGTGGCAAAACCTTGTTGGCAATCACAGAGGTCAGACGTTTCTGTAGTTGGCCACCAGGTTTGCACACATCTCAGGAGGGATTTGTCCCACTCCTCTTTGCAGATCTTCTTCAAGTCATTAAGGTTCGAGGCTGACGTTTGGCAACTCGAACCTTCAGCTCCCTCCACAGATTTTCTATGGGATTAAGGTCTGGAGACTGGCTAGGCCACTCCAGACCTTAATGTGCTTCTTCTTGAGCCACTCCTTTGTGCCTTGGCCGTGTGTTTGGGTCATTGTCATGCTGGAATACCCATCCACGACCCATTTTCAATACCTGGCTGAGGGAAGGAGGTTTTCACCCAAGATTTGACGGTACATGCCCCGTCATCGTCCCTTTGATGCGGTGAAGTTGTCCTGTCCTTTAGCGAGAAAACCCCCAAAGCATAATGTTTCCACCTCCAATGTTTGACGGTGGGATGGTTTCTTGGGGCATAGGCACATTCCTCCTCCTCCAACACGGCAAGTTGGTTTGATGCCAAGAACTCCATTTTGGTCTCATCTGACCACA
>NC_036853.1:1363821-1395031 GCF_002910315.2 Salvelinus sp. IW2-2015
CACGCGTCGTCCGTGTTTGGCCCGGGTAGGCCGTCATTGTAAATAAGAATTTGTTCTTAACTGACTTGCCTAGTTAAATGAAGGTTAAATTAAATACATTTTTAAAATAATCCGGAGACACTGATGACATCATCTGGTGTGTATCATATGATTTTTTTTAAATATATGAGCAGGCAAAGGTTAAGTAACTGATACGGAATATGCACTGAATCCAGGCCCATAGACTAGCACATAAACTGTACAGAAACAAAACAAAAAACAGAAGTATGTGCCAATCCCAATGCGATTCCATACAAAAATCACAATCCTTCATGCAAGGAGCCAGATAGTCTGGCCCACCAGTCAGCGTTAGCTATATGAACTTTCATGCCTCCTTAGCAGAATAGAGATGGCAGAAAGCCAGCCAGACAGCAGACAGACAGACAGACGGACAGTCATACTAGAAGAGTTCACATACAGACCCATATGGCTACTGACTACAGACAAAAATCATAACTTGCTACGACGTTTCGTCGGCTAACACACAGAGCGAATCGATAAGCGCGTTGCGAAACTAAGCCTTCCTTGACCCAACAGTCCCAATCTCACAACCACACCCCCCAGGAGAAAGACGAAGAAGGGGGGAAGCAGAAGGGTGGAGGAGAAAGAAGGGGGGCTATATTTAGCTGACAATATTGCTGCCTGTTTATGGGGGCTTAAGAGCTTCTTAGAACTGAGATCTCATATGGCCCAGAATGCCTGGACCTCATAAATCGCGGCCACTGATAAAGTTTCATCACGCAACAGACCCCAAGCTGTTTGTTAGCGTTAGCGAGACCATCAGGCCGCATGTGATTAGTTAGCATTAGCCAGACCCCATCACAGAAAATAGACATTTTCATTGGCAATACCTGYCCCAGTATAATTGAGTGAGACAATAGTGGCAAAAAAATTATACAATATCAAGAATGCATTGCTGTTTAGTCTTCAAATGGACACTAAGGTCATCTAGCTATAACAATTGCAGATRATATGTGATGAAAGATGAACAGGAAATCAACAGTTCTACACAGTATCTACATCTGAAGTAAACTCCCATCTACACACACCTCTACTCCACTTAGCTTGGTGAAACGGCTGTTGATATACATCTGATGAGACACACAGATAGAAAGAGACGGAGAAACACCCTGAGACGTCAGCCATTACTTCACTGGAAACTAAATATTACTACAGTTTGCCTGGAGGAAGCCTCACGAGAGGAAAGTAGAAATTGAGTGATTACAGTCGAGGCGGCGGTGGACATTTTCCCTGAAGTAGAAATCATTCCCGCCGGGAGCCCAACTAAATAATGAGCCTTGCTTCCTGGAGGGACTGATGAGACCATGATTAGACAGTGGTCCAAACAAAACACTCTATTCATCTTTTTCACATGATTAGCGACTAGGCCAACCTAGGCCAACATTCCCGAACGACCACCGCACCTTTCCAGTTGATACACTATTAGAGTATTGGAACAAATCGCTTCCCTTTAAGTCTAGGAAGTTTCTTGGAAAGGCGAGCCAATGTATCAAATGCATTGTATCTTCATGACACGAGATGACAAGATTGATAAGGAAACCAGAACACTGTGAGACAGAGTCAAATGTTAAGAAAAATGACTACTGATATTCCACGAAAACAAGGAGCTGCCACAAAACAATCTCATTTCATTGCTGGATAAAAAAAAACAGCTGCATGTAGTCAAAGTTTATGCATTTTCTTTCCAAAATGAGGCTACTCACAGCTCTACATTATGGATGCTTCTGGTTAATGTAGTTTTTTACAACTCCTGCCATAGAAAATGTCTAAATGTCTATATCAATGGATATTGTTTGCTGTAGGAGAAGGACAGGGGAGCATTTTAACTCCCCACAAAAAGTCCAGGGTAATTTCTAATCCCTTTGTGAGGGAAAAAAGAGAAAGAAAAAGGGGGTCGGAATTTGGCAAGAGTTCATCATTCACTACTTCTCCTCTCCTGGAACCTGGAAACCTGGCTATTCTGGAGAAACAATTGACCATTGTGGAGCATGGAGACAGAGGGACCTGTCTGTGACAGAAGAGAGGGAGAGCGAAGGCCCCTCTTAGGAAAACACAAAGCGCCATTCAGCCGSCGGAGTCCCCTCTGCCACTTGTGGAGCGACGAGGGTGGCAACAAAGGCCTCTGATTCACCCAATTGGATGTAAAATCTTCAGCAATTCCCGTTGAAGTGAGCTGAGTAAGTGGGAAATGCCAGAAAGAGAGGGAGCTAGAGAGAGAAAGGAGAGGATAAAAAAGAGAGATATTCTTGGTCTCCTGGACAATCCCAATAAGCATGAGGTGAGTCAGGAGAATGAGGAAAAGGAGGCCAGTACAGTGAGTTAGGAGAATGAGGAAAAGGAGGCCAGTACAGTGAGTTAGGAGAATGAGGACAAGGGAGGAAGGTAAGTTGAGCTCAGGAGATGAGGCAATAGGAGGCCCAGTACAGTGAGATTACGGAGAATTGAGGAAAGGAGGCAGTACAGTGAGTTAGGAGAAATGAAGGACAAGAGAAGGCAGTACAGTGAGTTAGGAGAAGTGGGAAAAGGAGGCCAGTACAGTGAGTTAGGAGAATGAGGACAAGGAGGCCAGTACAGTGAGTTAGGAGAATGAGGAAAAAAGGAAGGCAAACAAGTATGATTAGGAGAATGAGGAAAAGGAGGCCAGTACAGTGAGTTAGGAGAATGAGGACAAGGAGGCCAGTAGAGTGAGGTTAGGAGAATAGAGGAAAAGGAGCCAGTACAGTGAGTTAGGAGAATGAGGAAAAGGAACGCCAGTACAGTGAGTTAGGAGAAGGGGAAAAGGAGGCAGTACAGTGAGTTAGGAGAATGAGACAAGGAGCCAGTACAGTGAGTTAGGAGAATGAGGAAAAGGAGGCCAGTACATAAGTTAGGAGAATGAGGAAAAAGGAGGCACGTACAGTGAGTTAGGAGAATAGGACAAGGAGCCAGTACAGTGAGTTAGGAAATAAGGAAAATGAAGGCCAGAAGTGAGTTAGAGAATGAGGAAAAGGAGCCAGTACAGATAGTTAGGAAATAAGGAAAAGCGAGGCCAGTACAGTGAGTGTAGGAGAATGGGAAAAGGAGGCCAGTACAGTGAAGTTAGGAGAATGAGGAAAAGGAGGCCATAGACAGTGAGTTAGGAGAAGAGGAAAAGGAGGCCAGTAAGTGAGTTAGGAGAATGAGGAAAAGGAGGCAGTACAGTGAGTAGGAGAATAAGGAAAAGGAGGCCAGTAGCGTGAGTAGGAGAATGAGGACAAGAGGACCAGTACAGTGAGTTAGAAGAATGAGGAAAAGGAGGCCAGTACAGAGTATTAGGAGAATGAGGAAAAGAGGCCAGTACAGTGGTTAGGAGAATGAGGAAAAGGAGGCCAGTACAGTGAGTAGGAGAATGAGGAAAAGGAGGCCAGTACAGTGTAGAGAATGAGAAAAGGAGGCCAGTACAGTGAGTTAGAGAATATGAGAAAGGAGCCATACAGTGAGTTAGGAGAATGAGAAAGGAGGCCAGTACAGTGAGTAGGAGAATGAGGACAGGAGGCCAGTAAGCAGTGAGTTAGGATATGTAGGAAAGGAGGCCAGTAACAGTGAGTTAGGAGAATGAGGAAAAAGGAGCCAGTACAGTGAGTTAGGAGAATGAGGAAAAGGAGGCAGTACAGTGAGTTAGGAGAATGAGGAAAAGAGGCCAGTAGCAGTGAGTTAGGGAATGAGGAAAAGGAGGCCAGTACAGTGAGTTAGGAGAATGAGGACAAGGAGCCAGTACAGTGAGTTAGAGAATGAGGAAAGAGGCAGTACAGTGGTTAGGAGAATAGGAAAAGGAGCCAGTACAGTGAGATTAGGAGAATGAGAGCAAAGAGGCCAGTACAGTGATTAGGAGAATGAGGAAAAGAGCCAGTACAGTGAGTTAGGAGAATGAGGAAAAGGAGGCCAGTACAGTGATTAGGAGAATGGGAAAAGGAGGCCAGTACAGTGAGTTAGGAGAATGAAGGAAAGGAGCCGTAAAGTGAGTTGGGAGAATGAGGACAAGGAGCCAGTACAGTGAGTTAGGAAATGAGGAAAAGGAGAAGTACAGTGAGTTAGGAGAATGAGAAAAGGAGGCCAGTACAGTGGTTAGGAGAGATGAGGAAAAGGAGGCCATTACAGTGAGTTAGGAGAATGAGGACAAGGAGCCAGTCAGTGAGTTAGGAGAATGAGGAAAGGAGGGCCAGTACAGTGAGTTAGGAGAATGAGGAAAAGGAGGCCAGTACAGTGAGTTAGGAGAATGAAGAAAAGGAGGCCAGTACAGTGAGTTAGGAGAATGAGGAAAAGGAGGCCAGTACAGTACCAACTTGGTCCCACAGGCTGAACTCTACAGACCGTCCCAACACAAGAAGTTGGTGGCACCTTCATTGGGGAGAAYGGGCTCGTGGTAATGGCTGGAGCGGAATCAGTGGAATGGTATGAAATACCTGAAACGCATGGTTTCCATGTGTTTTTATGCCATTCCATTCGCTCCGTTCCAGCCATTATTATGAGCCTTCCTCCTCTCAGCAGCCTCCACTGAATCCCAAACAGAATAGGTTATCTTCCTATTACCGTGTCCAACAGAGAGTCCATCCAAAAATGGCATCCTATTCCCTATATAGTGGACTACTTTTCCCCAACTATAGTGCGCTATAAAGGGAATAGGGTGCCATTTGGGATGCAAAGATCTAAACGTKTTTCATTGGTCAGTCTGGGCCCTCGTTAAATGGTCATTGATCGACCTAAACAGAGGTTACTGTCATTCAGACATGTTGGAACGCAGACACACACAGGCCCTGCTTTCTCCACAGAGATTCTCCCATTCCTCTCCCTTTTCCCCAAATAGAAACCTTCACTAGCAACCTGTCAGTTTCACCGAAAAACGGGCCAGTTTTGTCAGCCAGTGCACCAATAACAAGAAAAGCAGTTGTATTTCCTGTCACACCATCCTATAAGTGGATTTGTGTGGGGAGGGAATGAGGAAATGAACTTCAGCACTACGTCCATTATGGGGCTACTCTTAGGGCGGTTGCAAGGTGGCTAACAAATAACACCGCTAATACACTGCATCATGGCATCGCATCAGATGCAACTGGGGCTACTTTCATGATACAATGAAGGAACTTGTGAAGGACGTGGATATTGTGTATGGTGGCTACGTCAATTGTGCGTATATTGTGTGTTTGGTGATTCGTCAATAAAACACTTCAAAACCAAAGGAGCTGCATTCATCATTCTACAGGTCAATAGAAAGTTAGTGTATCGTCAACAGTGTGTTGCAATGGGACCTCTATGTATTTACCTTATTGGTAAAGGAGTCCCGACCTATCGCAAGGACCAATTCATCTGGCCCCTAGTGAATGGAGGGCCTGGTCGACAGTGTGTTGAAAGCTGACCGCTTGCGGGATGGGTGGCAGGGGAAAGTTAATAAAAACGTACTGAATCAATACTTGGTAGCAAAGTCCAGATCCTATGTAGAGTACTGTACATCTATTATATGTATTGTATTGAACCTGGGGCCATATCAATCATGTCAGAGTCAGAGTGCTGAGCCAGGATCAGGTCCCCCCCATCCACGTGATCTTATTCATTGTGATCCAAATACAAAACTGATCTTAAAGGCCCAGTGCAGTCAAAAACAGGATTTCCTGTGTTTTATTTATATATTTCCACATGAGGTTGGAATAATACTGTGACATTTAGAAAATGATGATAATGCCCTTTCAGTGTAAGAGCTGTTTGAAAAGACCCCCTGTAATTTCAGCCTGTTTTGGTGGGATGGATTTTCGTCCTGCCTGGTTACCACACCAGGCGATAAATTAGTTAACAGATCAATAAGATAGTTCCAAAMCTCTGTGCCAATAACAGCTAGTTTTCAGTTTTCCCCTCCCCRCTCAGACCATTCCCAGACAGTCCTAGCTAAATTCTCGCTTGAGAACTTGCTCTTGCTAAGAAGCCATTTAAAAAAAAAAAAWTTAAACAATCACAGTAAGATACTTAATTGTTACCCAGGAATGATTTGATATTGAGAGAAAAATGCTTGCATTGGGCCTTTAAATCAGAACACCAATTCAGAGATGATTGATACATAGGACCCCTGGCATTGATAAGTTACCAATCCCCCACGGCCACCATCTTTCTTGAACAGATCCAGGCCCTCAGGAAGCCAAGGTCCAATCCCACCTCGGAACCTGGCTCCGCCCACCGGAGACTCTTTACTCTGTTGCTCTGCATTTCTCTCMAAACTGTTTACTTTAGCATTTCTATCATATTGTCGAAACACATTTCTATTTGTATAATACCAGTTTTAAATGTGCGCGATGCCACGAAACAGTAAATCACAACAGATGGACACCTTGATCTGGTACGATCATGCCGATGCGTAGTCCCCTAAAAGGAAAATCTCAGTGAAAATGTAATGGAACCCTCGAAAATGTTAAAAGACTGAATCGTTTTGTTTTTTTCTCCACTCACACATGCACTCTTATGCAGGGTCTCTATGTGCTAGTCCGTCCCCCAGGAGCGGTCTTGTTGACCAACACCTTGCCTTGTGCTTTTATTTCCCCGGCATTGGAACACACCCAAGTTAACACAGGCACAGCATACAGTATATCTGCTTTTTGGTTTTAGAGTAAAACCATTCAAGACCAAAGTCAACACGCAACGGCGCTAAAGGGCCGTCTGTCATTCTCTATTGGTGTAGTCAGTAGCCTTAGTCGACGGCAGAATATTATAGAACACTGTATTGTGGMAAATAACATTTGATTTGATTTGAATATGGTCTCCTAATGTCAATCTAGCCTCCAATGCCTGTGCTCAGACATCCGTCCATTAAACACAAATTGACAAAAACTTGAGAAGATAGAAATAAACGCTTTAGGGATTTTGCTACGATCACAAAACACAGCAGAAAGAGAAATACTAAGTTTTAATCTTTGGTCAGTTTGCTCATTTCAGGCTAAAATATGAATAGTGTAAGCTAAATAGCCAAATTAAAAATAAATCGCATGTGAGAGTCATACAGATATTGGATAAGTCAATGATACTACTGTGCTGGGAGTGTACCCAGTCATTACGCAACTAGCCTAACACTCACCAGTACCCAGTCATTAGACATCAATTCTAACACTCACCCAGTCCCCATTCTATAGACAACTAATCTAACACTCACCCAGTCCCCATTCTATAGACACTAATCTAACACTCACCCAGTACCCATTCTATAGACAACTAGTCAACACTCACCAGTACCAGTCATTAGACAACTAATCTAACACTCACCCAGTACCCATTCTATAGACAACTAGTCTAACACTCACCCAGTACCCATTCTATAGACAACTAGTCTAACACTCACCAGTACCAGTCATTACGCAACTAGTCTAACACTCACCAGACCCAGTCATTAACAACTAATCTACACTCCGCCGAGTACCCATTCTATAGACAACTAGTCTAACACTCACCCAGCACCAGTCTATAGACAACTAGTCTAACACTTACCCAGTTATTAGACATCAAATCTAACACTCACCCAGTACCATTCTATAGACAACTAATCTAACACTCACCCAGTACCCATTCTATAGACAACTAGTCTAACATCACCCAGTACCCATTCTATAGACAACTAGTCTAACATTCACCCAGTACCATTCTATAGACAACTAGTCTAACACTCACCCAGTACCCATTCTATAGACAACTATATCTAACACTCACCCAGTACCCATTCTATAGACAACTAATTCTAACACTCACCCAGTACCCATTCTTATAGACAACTAGTCAAACACTCACCCAGTACCCAGTCATTAGACAACTAATCTAACACTCACCCAGTACCCATTCTATAGACAACTAGTCTAACACTCACCCAGTACCCATTCTATAGACAACTAGTCTAACACTCACCCAGTACCCAGTCATTACGCAACTAGTCTAACACTCACCCAGTACCCAGTCATTAGACAACTAATCTAACACTCGCCGAGTACCCATTCTATAGACAACTAGTCTAACACTCACCCCGTACCCAGTCTATAGACAACTAGTCTAACATCTACCCAGTTATTAGACATCAAATCTAACACTCACCCAGTACCCATTCTATAGACAACTAATCTAACACTCACCCAGTACCCATTCTATAGACAAACTAATCTAACACTCCACCAGTACCCATTCTATAGACAACTAATCTAACACTCACCCAGTATCATTCTATAGACAACAAATCTAACACTCACCCAGTACCCATTCTATAGACAACTCATCTAACACTCACCCAGTACCATTCTATAGACAACTAATCTAACACTCACCCAGTACCCATTCTATAGACAAATAATCTAACACTCACCCAGTACCCATTCTATAGACAAATAATCTAAACACTCACCCAGTACCCATTCTATAGACAACTAAATCTAACACTCACCCAGTACCCATTCTTAGACAACTAATCTAACACTCACCCAGTACCCATTCTATAGACAACTAATCTAACACTCACCCAGTACCCAGCATATTAGAACAAATAATCTAAAACTCACCCAGTACCCATTCTATAGACAACAAATCTAACACTCACCCAGTACCCATTCTATAGACAACTAATCTAACACTCACCCAGTACCCATTCTATAGACAACTAATCTAACACTCACCCAGTACCCATTCTATAGACAACTATCTAACACTCACCCAGTACCCATTCTATAGACAACTAGTCTAACACTCACCCAGTACCCATTCTATAGACAACTAGTCTAACACTCACCCAGTACCCATTCTATAGACAACTAATCTAACACTCACCCAGTACCCATTCTATAGACAACTAATCTAACACTCACCCAGTACCCATTCTATAGACAACTAGTCTAAACACTCACCCAGTACCCATTCTATAGACAACTAGTCTAACACTCACCCAGTACCCATTCTATAGACAACTAATCTAACACTCACCCAGATTACCACACATTCTATAGACAACTAATCTAACACTCACCCAGTACCCATTCTATAACAACTAATCTAACCTCACCCAGTACCCATTCTATAGTGTGTGTGTTGTGTGTGTGTGTGTGTGTGTGTGTGTGTTGTGTGTGTGTGTGTGTGTGTGTGTGTGTGTGTGTGTGTGTGTGTGTGTGTGTGTGTGTGTGTGTGTGTGTGTGTGTGTGTGTGTGTGTGTGTGTGTGTGTGTGTGATTGGGAGTCCCATAGGGCGGCGCACAATTGGCCCAGCGTCTTCCGGTTTTGACCAGTGTAGGCTGTCATAGTAAATAAGAATTTGTTCTTAACTGACTTGCCTAGTTAAATAAAGGTTCAATTAGAAAATAATAATGTGTGAGTGCGTTTGGGCCTGTATAATAATGCTGGTCTGGGCCTGTGTGTGTATAATAAGGCTGGTTCTGGCCTGTGTGTATATAATAATGCTGGGTCTGGGCCTGTGTGTGTATAATAATGCTGGTTCTGGGCCTGTGTGTATAATAATGCTGGTTCGGGCCTGTGTGTGTATAATAATGCTGGTTTGGGCCTGTGTGTGTATAATAATGCTGGGTCTGTGCCTGTGTGTGTATAATAACGGCTGGTCTGGCTGTGTGTATAATAATGCTGGTTCGGCCTGTGTGTGTATAATAATGCTGGTTCTGGGCCTGTGGTGTGTATATAATGCTGGGTCTGGGCCTGTGTGTGTATAATAATGCTGGTCTGGGCCTGTGTGTGTATATAATGCTGGTCTCTGGGCTGGTGTGTATAATAATGCTGGGTCTGGGCCTGTGTGTGGATAATAATGCTGGTCTGGGCCTGTGTGTTGTATAATAATGCTGGGTCTGGGCCTGTGTGTATATAATAATGCTGGTTCTGGGGCTGTGTGTGTTATAATAGCTGGGTCTGGGCCTTTGTGGTGTATAATAATGCTGGTCTGGCTGTGTGTGGTATAATAATGCTGGGTCTGGGCTGTGTGTGTATAATAATGCTGGGTCTGGGCCTGTGTGTATATAATAATTGCTGGTTCTGGCCTGTGTGTGTGTATAATAATGCTGGGTCTGGCCTGTGTGTGTTATAATAATGTGGGTCTGGGCTGTGTGGTGTATAACGCTGGGTCTGGGCCTGTGTGTGTATAATAATGCTGGTTCTGGCGCTGTGTGTTGGTATAATAATGCTGGTCTGTGCCTGTGTGTGTATTTTTTTATTTATTTTATTTTACGTTATTTTACCAGGTAAGTTGACTGAGAACACGTTCTCATTTGCAGCAACGACCTGGGGAATAGTTACAGGGGGAGGAGGGGGATGAAAGAGCCCAATTGTAACTATAATAATAATGCGCTGGGTCTGGGCCTGTGTGTGTATAATAATGCTGGTCTGGGCGCTGATTATGTAAGCAACGCCGCTGTCCTTTATGTCCTGTAGAGGCTTCTTCCTCTCTTACCAGCTCTCACCTCTGACCCGTGACCCCAAGTGCTCTGCCCAGGGTCAACACAATGTCACTCGGAGGCGCAATTAAGCTCGTTACACAAGTTTAAGCCTGTTGGGCGACCTTAACTTACCTTAACTTAACAGTGGGAGTAAACAATCCTATTACTCTAATAATATAGACGAAGCCAAGAGTCCTTTTCCATTCTTAAATAACCCTGTCAGGCTTTGCTGCTGGTTGCTGGCTGTCCGACACTGTGTAGCCAACAACACTACAAAAGCCTTCTTAGAGGGATTGAACTAGTGATTCCAGGAACCTTTTTGGAGCATCTGCTAAATGACCGAAATGTAAATGTAAATTTAAAGAGACAAACGTTTTATATTAATATTAAATCCAAGTTTGTTAACAAAAACCCTTTCAAAGGAGAGTCTAAAAAGTAATCCATTRAAAAGTGCGGATGGTTATACAATTAGAATAAAACTTGGGTCTATACTGTATGTAATATGGTCCAATGGTAAATGTGTTATTAGATCATTCAATTTGGGCTAGCAACTGATATAGAGAGGAGAGCGTGAGTACAGACAGTGACTAGGAGGCTGACTGCAACAGCTGCCTCCACACATATTTCAGAGCGACTGCATTAGCCCTGAGGCTAAAGCATAGACAAAGTGAGCTTTAATAAATTATTAGACCTTCCCTAAAGTTAAAACAATCACCAAGTGTTCATAGTGAAGCTAAGTCAAAGATGCTATGTGGTGCATTTTGCATTTGTTTTCGTCAGACACACACACACACACACACACACACACATCCATATGTATCATTCAGGACACATTGAGTAGAGCTGACATGAATACCACAGAGGGCCCAAATCCCTTTCAGTCAAGAGAGGGTCACAGATAACTGAAGTTGAAATATGTCCATTCTCACTGCTGCTGGGTTTCAGCTGCTGACAGGTATACCCAATAGGGCCGGGACAATRCCAGTAAGGTGATACTCGTTAGTATCGTGGCAAGGAAACAAAACACAAAGCGGATTTAACTTCTTTAGGGAAACAGCCCTAATGTTGGAAACAAACATCATTATGATGTCAYCCAGTCAAAATTGTTTCCCAAGCTATAGCACACAATATTTTACATACAGTAGGTTTTTAAAGGACCAAAGAGTTTGGTCTGTTTCAGGTTTTGATTTTTGCCATGGAAACAATATTGAAATACTGGTATCATCCCAGCCCTAACACCCAATATATTCACAGACGAATATACTGTATCCATAGCCTGAAAAACACTACCATTACATTACATGATCATGACAACACAAGCTGAAGGTCAATGGCCATGGCAATATAACAGTGATGCTTATGCATTTTCCCCACACCATGTAGATGCATATTGACACAGTGCCTTTGGGAAAGAATTCACACCGCTTTACTTTTTCCACATTTTGTTGTGTTACAGCCTGAATTAAACATGTATTAAATGTTGTGTGTCACTGATCTACACACAATACCCCATAATGTCAAAGTGGAATTTTGCTTGCAGAACATTTTTTGAAATTAATAAAAAATGTAATGTTGAAATGTCTTGGCTCAATAAGTGTTAAATCCCTTTGTTATGGCAAGCCTAAATAGAGTAAGTTTAGGAGTAGAAATGTGCTTAACAACTCCCATAATAAGTTGCATGGACTCATTCCATGTTCAATAATAGTGGTTAACATGAATTTTTACTGCCCCATCTCTGTACCCCAAATTTAAAATGTAAGGTCCTCCAATCGAGTACTAAATTTCAAGCACAGATTCAACCACAAAGGACCAGGGAGGTTTTTCACTGCCTCGYAAAGAAAGGCACCTATTGGTAGATGTTTTTTTTTTATGTTAAAGATACAGGTGTGCTTCCTAACTCAGTTGCCAGAGAGGAAGAAAACTGCTGAAGGATTTCACCATGAGGCCAATGGGGATTTTAAAACGGTTACAAAGTTTGTTTAATGGCTATGATAGAAKAAAACTGAGGATGGATCAACAACATTGTAGTTATTTCACAATACATGGCAGAGTGAAAAGAAGGAAGCCTGTACAGAATAAAWAATATTCCAAAACATGCATCCTGTTTGCAACAAGACACTAAAGTAATTATGAAAAAAATMACTTTTTRTCCTGAATACAAAGCATTATGTTTGGGGCAAATCCAACACATCACTGAGTACCACTATTCATATTTTCAAGCATGGGGATGGCTGCATCATGTTATGGGTATGCTTGTCATCAGCAAGGACTAGGGCGTTTCTTAGGATAAAGAGAAACGGAATACAACTATAAGCACAGGCAAAATCGTAGAGGAAAACCTGGTTATGTCTGCTTTCCAACAGACACATGGAGACAAGTTCATCTTTAATAGGATAATAACTTTAAACTAAAGGCCAAATCACTGGAGTTGCTTACCAAGATGACATTGACTGTTCCTGAGTGACCTAGTTACAGTTTTGACTGAATAAATTGGCTTGAAAATCTATGGCAAGAACTTGAAAATGTCTGTCTAGCAATGATCAACACTCAACTTGACAGAGCTTGAAGCATTTTTAAAAGAATAATGGGCAAATATTTAAGAATCCAGGTCTTAGTCCAAACACGACTCCAACACCATCATTAAGTTTTCTGACGACACAACAGTGGTAGGCCTGATCACCGACAACGATGAGACAGCCTATAGGGAGGTCAGAGAACTGGCAGTGTGGTACCAGGACAACAACCTCTCCCTCAATGTGAGTAAGACAAAGGAGCTGATCGTGGACTACAGGAAAAGGCTGGCCGAAACAGGCCCCCATTAACATCAACGGGGCTGTAGTGGAGCGGGTCGAGAGTTTCAAGTTCCTTGGTGTCAACATCACCAATGATCTATCATGGTCCAAATACAACAAGACAGTCGTGAAGAGGGCACAACACAACTTTTACCCCCTCAGGAGACTGAAAAGATTTGGCATGGGTCCCCAGATCCTCAAAAAGTTCTACAGCTGCATCATCGAGAGCATCCTGAYSGGTTGCATCACTGCCTGGTATGKCAACTGCTCGGCATCTGACCGTAAGGYGCTACAGAGGGTAGKGCGTACRGCCCAGTACATCACTGGGGCCAAGCTTCCTGCCATCCAGGACCTATATAATAGGCGCTGTCAGAGGAAAGCCCATAAAATTGTCCGAGACTCCAGTCACCCAWGTCATAGACTGTTTTCTCTGCTACTGCACGGCAAGYGGTACCGGAGCGCCATGTCTAGGACCAAAAGGCTCCTTAACAGCTTCTACCCCCAAGCCATAAGACTGCTGAACAAATAACGTTTGATTTGATTTAGAGAAGACACACAGCTCCAAATGTGCTTCTACAAAGTATTGACTTAGGGGTGTAAATACTTATTTTAATATATTTGCTAAAATTTCAAAAAACAAGTTTTCACTTTGTCATTATGCAGAATCGTGTGTAGATGGTTGAATAAAATAAAATGTTTAATCTATTTTGAATTGAGGCTGTAACACAACAAAATGTGGAATGAGTCTAGGGGTATGAACACTTTCTGAAGGGACTGTACCTAGGGCCAAATCCTATCAATGCCAAATCCATGTTACAAGCTTACAAACAGGTGGCTTTTAGATAGCTCTAGAGGCATAATCCTAGATTAAGACTGACAACAAGTCTTCACTGGACTGGGAATACATCTCCATTGTAGTTCCAGGCTGTCTCTTATCTCAAAGCTCACAGCACGCGTTGTTTGTCACCGGGAAAAAAACACAGCAACATTTGTCTGTTTGTTTGCATCAAACAGTTATATTATTCACCACAAAACTGCTTTCTAACAGGAGATAAACAAAAAAAATCTTCATTCAATTATTGAATGGCATGAAAGCATAATGTCCGCAGACGGTCTCCGATTCGAGACATTGTTCATTTGTTCTAGTTTTTAGACAGTAAATAATGAACTTAGTTTGGGAATGAATAGTTTACACACAAGAAGCGACGCAGGCTTTTCAGGGAWCACGATACACAATGGAGAGACATTSGGGAGACTGATGCATGTTTAAAGTACCTCGCTACACAACCCATCTGACAGTCCAAGATAAATAAATGCATAATATGGGTAGAAATCAGGGCTTATATTCATAAAGTGTCTCAGAGGTAGAGTGCTGATCTAGGATCAGGTCGCTTCTCTTTTTTTGTTATGAATTAAAATACAAAAATGATCCGAGATCAGCACTCCTACTCTGATTGAATACAGGCCCATACAGTAGCGATAGAAAACGGCACTGCTTTCTACCAAGAAGAGGAGTCTCACCCACTTTTTCACAGACTAAAACKTAGATGGAGAGAGCAGGAGTAGCTGATGGTGTATGTAAGCAGAGTTAAATAATGCTTGGATGACTTGAGGTCAGGTGAGGAGGAGAGGCAGATCAGGAAGGCTGAGGTAGCACTGAGAGAATTCCCTTAGACCCTGAAAGTCTAGTTCTCTCCCCTCCCAGAACAGTTGTTGTTGGGTTGCAGGGACGTCAGCAGTGTCCCCTTGGCATGGCCAGCTGTCAGAATGCAAGCTAATCCTCCAAGGTATCCCCCTGCCAGGCCAGGACATTGTATAGCCTCCGTCCCCCACTGCTGCCCTGGCCTGCACCACAGTCTGTCTGTGTGCCTGTCTGTGTGGGGCACGTTAAAGGTTTATTATGGGGGATCAGGCAAAGGCCTGTACAGACACACATTTAGATTTGTTAGCATATACATACAGTACAGACAGACCTGACAGACCAGACAGACAGACAAACAGAACAGACCCAACAGAGAGACCAGACACGACATATCGAAAGACAGACAGACGACAGACCAGAGACAGACAGACCAGAGACAGACAGACCAGACAGACAGACGCCCTCAAATACAACACACACACACACACAGACTTAAAGCCTGCCTGGCGTTGAGAGGTGTAAGAGTGAGATGGCAGGCCAAGTCATCCTGGCTCCTACACAAGGTAGCCATTGTCCCCTGTAGCTGCAGACATGCTATACATTGTACAGAGCACAGAAGACCTTGGTTGAACTCATACAGCCATAGGCGCTGGCTAACCGTAGCCTTTTGATTCACATGGGGCTAGGACCTCAAATCACCATCGACCTCAGGAAATACTCTAGGGCTTTTGTGTATTGAGTAACACCCATAGAGATCCTATTAAATTATTAGAGGGGCTACGTCATTTAAGGACAYATGTCCTAAACCCTCAAAGTTCCATAATGGGGCGACAATGGCAGCCATCTKTGTCAGGGAGAAATCCAAAACMAGTCTATCCCTTTCATACACAGACCAAAATCCCACTTATTTACCATGCCTGCATTTTTATACCAGCTTTTTCCTATATCTGAAAGGGGTAGGGGGTAAAAAAACATGGAAAATAAAAGCCACATAGAGAACTAGTCATGATTCCTGCATTTTCACAGACCCCGTAACCAAAATGCAGGTATCGGGCTGTGTGAATGGTTCTCTCATTTAAAAAAAAAGTAAATGTATTAACACTTCCATTGTTTAACAYCTCCCTAATTTGAACTGCAAACCACCCACGTGGTTCAACAACATACCCCACCCAGCACTGAAACATAGCTCAGGGGTGGCCAACCCTCTGGAGAGCAAGCAGGATCTTCTTCCAGTCCTATTTTAAAGAGTTACAAAATCTAAAATGTTTCTGTTCTTACCTTGACAGCAGTCTATGGACAAGATGATTGCTATCTATGATTTGCTTACCCACTGCCATCAACCATTAATATGAGTATTTATTGTGCAGAGCCGTGTTCTAGTGGTAACACTCTCCGGCACCTGCTGCATACAACTTTTCACCGGAGAACAGGGATCAATCCCTACTTCCAACCTTCCCACTGTTTCTCCCATKTGCCTGTCTCCCCGTCTAATTCCATTACTGTCTGAATAAAGTGTCAAAACAMCCAAACAAATATTWGCATGCTTTAAATTGCATCACCAAAAAATCTCAATGTAACAAAGTCATCCAATTTTGAGTGTTAATTTATTATTCAAAGCATCCTGAATACACCTGACCCGTGTTTATTTTTATATACATTTTTTTTTACTCTGGACATAGGCCTAAGCCATGTCAAAATACATAGAATGGCAGGAAATTACTTTTAAAATGAGACAAATGTGTGTGTGCGCATGTGGGGTTTAAACCATGAACTGTTTGTGTGAGTGACAGAGGTACATAAATGACCATACATCAAAGTTAATGTACAGTATCACTGACCATTAACTATACATCATTACTGATATGTGTCTATTGAATAGATAGTACAACAGTAACCTACTTAMATTTTTTAAAACCTTTATTTRACTAGGCAAGTCATTTAAGGACAAATTCTTATTTACAATGACAGCCTACCCCGGCGACGCTGGCCCAATTGTGCACCGCCCTATGCGACTCCCAATCACGGCTGGATGTGATACAGCGTGGATTCAAACCAGGGACTGTAGTGACGCCTCTTACACTGATACGCAGTGCCTTAGACCGCTGCGCCACTCGGGAGCCMTACTTCAAAGGATAGTTCCGTGATTTTAGATATTTGTTTCCTCATCTTGAAAGCAGACGCTCCTTGTTCATAGACTGCTTTTCAAGGTATGGAAAAGTAATATCTAAAAATGCTAAATTGCTGAACTATCCCTTTTATAATATGATTATTATTATTATTATATTATTCATGACTAAATCASTATACAGTGTGGAGCTCTTCTGTTTCTCTGTCAGCGTCCCAAATGGCACGCTATTTCCCACAGGGCTCTGGTCAAAATCACTACAGTATATAAGAATAGGGTGCAGCTTCAAATCAAATCAAATGTTATTGGTCACACATTTAGCAGGGTATTATTGTGGGTGTAGCGAAATGCTTGTGTTCCTAGCTCCAAAAGTGCAGTAATATCTAACAATTCACAACAATACACACAAATCTAGAAGTAAAAGAATGGAATTAAGAAATAGATAAATATTAGGACGAGCAATGTCAGAGTGGCATTGACTAAAACACAGTASAATAGAATAAAATATATACGTATGAGTAAAGCAGGGTGTAAACATTATTAAAGTGACTAGTGTTCCATTATTAAAGTGGCCAGGGATTCCATGTCTATGTATATAGGGCAGCAGCCTCTAAGGTGCAGGGTTAAGTAACTGGGTGGTAGTCGGCTAGTGATGGCTGTTTAACAGTCTGATGGCCTTGAGATAGAAGCCGTTTTTCAGTCTCTCAGTCCCAGCTTTGATGCAGCTGTACTGACCTCGCCCTCTGGATGATAGSRGGGTGAACATTCCGTGGCTCGGGTGTTTGATGTCCTTGATGATATTTTGTTGCCTTCCTGTGACATCAGGTGCCGTAGGTGTCCTGGGGGGCAGGCAGTGTTCCCCCGGCGATGCGTTGGGCAGACCGCTCCACCCTCTGGAGAGCCCTGTGGTTGCGGGCGGTGCAGTTGCCGTACCAGGCGGTGATACAGCCCAACAGGATGCTCTCAATTGTACATCTGTAAAAGTTTGTAAGGGTTGCTGTTACGCCATTTCAGATTGTCAGTGATGTGTACGCCGAGGAACTTGAAGCTTTTCACCTTCTCCACTGCGGTTCCGTCGATGTGGATAGGGGCGTACTCCCTCTGCTGTTTCYTGAAGTCCACGATCATCTCTTTCGTTTTGTTGACATCTCGTCATTGTTGGTAATCAGGCCTACCACTGTTGTGTTGTCTGCAAACTTGATGATTGAGTTGGAGGTGTGCAAGGCCACACAGTCATGGGTGAACACAGTACAGTTTGGGACCCAATCTCTGTCTTATCCTAGTGCCTTTAACTGCATGGGTTGTGTGTGTCAAACAGGTGAGTGAGCGAGGTGTACACATGAGTGATTTAAAAAAAAATATATATATATATTTAACCTTTATTTAACTAGGCAAGTCAGTTAAGAACAAATTCTTGTTTACAATGACGGCCTAGGAACAGTGGGTTAACTGCCTGTTCAGGGGCAGAACAACAGATTTCTACCTTGTCAGCTCGGGGATTCGATCAAGCAACCACGAGGCTACCTGCCGCCCAAAATGACTTGACCAGTGACTTGACCAGTGAGAACTAATCAACTCAAACTACTGGGCGATTCTCATGAAACCAGTTTTAAACCTGTCTGTAACAAATTGAGTTACAAAACCATGATGCATTTGCAAAAATCAACTATTATTCTGAGGACTAAGATTTCTAGTTTTTGGCAAAGTGTCCTAAATACATTTTCGACTGAATTTTGTAAACTTTCACCCCAAATTCTCATTACTGAAATGTGTCCGGATTATATTCTCTATTTGAATAAAACACAAAATATGTTGCTGTAGTTTGTCCATTGGTCTCCCACGGTATGCAACTGTCTCCCACTGTCTACCTCAGTCTCCCACTGTACGCCGCTACTGGTGCGTATTCACATGGCATCCAAGGGTACATTTGGAGTGAACAAAGTGGAACTATCATATTATGGGACACAGTGGAAAACAGTAGGAGACCATGGTAGACTGTGGGAGACTGTGGGAGACTGTGGCATACCGTGGGAGACAGAGGGAGACAGTGAATATAGTGGGAGACAGTGGGAGACAGAACGAGACAGTGGGGGACAGTGAATATAGTGGGAGACAGTGGGAGACAGAACGAGACAGTGGGGGACAGTGAATATAGTGGGAGACAGTGAGAGACAGTGGATATCTGCCCCCACTACGCTGTGAGTAAACTTTACATTTCAAATAAACAGGAGATCTGATACTGCAGCTCACAATTGCATTCCGTGTGTACCGTGTGTATTCCAAACTTCAAAGATGACAACATAAATCTCTCTGCATATTAGAATTTCACTTGTCCCATCTATTTGACATGTTACAGTGCATTTGCACACTACACAGGTGAGGAAAATGTCAACCTGGGACTTTCCAACAGCTACAAAATCCAAATTCAACCCTTGATGACTCTTTATTTCTCCCTTTCCCTCTCACTCTCACTCTTTCCCTATATTCTTTCACTTTCTCTCCCTCTCACTCTTTCCCTATATTCTTTCTCTTTCTCTCCCTCTCACTCTTTCCCTATATTCTTTCTCTTTCTCTCCCTCCCTCTCACTATTTCCCTATATTCTTTCACTTTCTCTCCCTTCTCACGCTTTTCCGTAGTATTCTTTCTCTTTTCTCTCCCTCTCACTCTTTCCCGTATTTCTTTCTCCTTCTCTCCCTCCCTGCTCACGTCTTTCCCTATATTTCTTTCTCTTTTCTTTCCCTTCACTACAGCTTTCTATAATTCTTTATTCTTTCTTCCCCCGCTCTCACTCTTTCCCTATATTCTTTCTCGTTCTCTCCCTCTCACTCTTTGTCCGCTATATTCTTTCTTCTTTCTCTCCCTCCCTCTCACTCTTTTCCCTATAGTTTCTTTCTCTCCCTCACCTCTCACTCTTTCCCTATATTTCTTTCTCTCCCTCCCTCCCTCGTCACTCTTTCCGATTATTCTTTCTAACCCTCTCCTCTCACTCTTCGCCTATATTCTTTCTTCTTTCTCTGCCTCTCACTCTTTCCCTATATTCTTTCTCTTTCTCTCCCTCCCGTTCACTTCTTTCCCTATATTTTTCTGCTGTCCCTCCTCTCCACTCGTTTCCCGAGTATATTATTTATCTTTCTCTCCCTCCCTCTTCACTCTTTCCTTGATTCTTTCTCTCCCTCCCTTTCACTCTTTCCCTATATTTCTTTCTCCCTCTCCCCGCTCACTCTTTTCCCTAGTATTCTTTCTCTTCTCCCCTCTCACTCTTTCCTATATTATTTATCTTTCTCGCCCTCCCTCTCACTCTTCCCGTTTATTTCTTGTCTCTCCCTCCCTTTCACTCTTTCCCTTATTCTTTCTCTTTCTCTCCCTCCCTGCTCACTGCTTTCCCTATATTATTTCTCTCCCTCCTACTCCACTCTTTCCCTATTTATTTATCTTTCTCTCCCTCGCCTCTCACTCTTTCCCTTTCTATTCTTTCTCTCCCTCCCTTTCACTCTTCTCCCTATATTCTTTCTCCCTCTTCCCTCTCACTCTTTCCCCTATTGCTTCTCTTTCTGCTCCCTCTCACTCTTTCCCTTTTAATTTTTAATCTTTCTCTCCCTCCCTCTCACTCTTTCCCTTTATTCTTTTCTCTCCATCCTTTCACTATTTCCCTATATGTATTCTCTCTCCATCCCTCTCACTATTTCCCGTATATTCTTTCTTTCCCTCTCCCATCTCACTCTGTTCCCTATATTCTTTCTTCTTTCCTCCCTCTGGCCTCTGTTCCCATAGTTCTTTCTCTCCCTCCCTTTCACTCTTTCCCTATAGTTATTCTCTTCTCCTCCCTCTCACTCTTTCCCTATAATCTTTCTCTTCCTCCTCCCTCTCACTCGTCCCTATAGTTCTTTCTCTTTCTCTCCCTTTCACTCTCCCTATATTATTCTCTCCCTCCTCCTCTCTCTCTTGTCCCTATATTCTTTCTCTCCCTCTCCCGTCTCTCTCTGTTCCCTGATATTACTGTTCTGTCTCCCTCTCCGTTCTCTCTCTTTCCCCTATATTCTTTCTCTCCCTTCTCCTTCGCCTCTTTCCCTATTATTCTTTCTGCCCTCTCCCTCTCTCTCTTTCCCTAATTCTTTCTCTCCCTCTCCTTCTCTCTCGTTTCCCTATATTCTTGCTGCTCTCTCTCCCCTTTCCTCCCCTCTCGTCTTTCCCTAATTCTTTCTCTCCCTCTCTTCCTTTTCCCTCCTCTCTCTCTCTTTCCCTCCTCTCTCTCTCTTTCCCCTGCGTAGTCTAGGCATGTGTTACTCTTGAAACCATATTGGTCCGCAAGCGTGAAATTACAGAGAACTATTAGAATAGTGCAAGGATTACTTACCGATTAAGGGGGTTAAGTTCAACTAGTTAAGTTTAAATTTAGTAGGTGGAAACTCCATTGTGTTGAAGAGAGGGGCTGAAGAAGAGAGAGAGCCTATTTGCCTTGTCAACCTTCCTGTTCTTAATCTCCTCTGATCCTGTTGGAGGTTAAATTCATTAGACCACTGTTAGTTACACACTTCACTCTTGACAGTGGTATAAGACCATGGCTGGTTCATAGTTACACTAGGAAGCCCGCCCAGGCACACACACACAGGCACACACACACAGGCACAGGCACACACACACACAGGCACACACACGCACGTACACACACACACACACACACACACACACGAAAGCACACGAGGGAACACACACACCACACATGCTCGTACACACACACACACACACTTTTTCCTCGGATCACAGTCTCCATGTATACTGTATATCCATATGGTTAATTGACTTCGACAAAGAACAAAAGCGACGATTAGGGGATTGACGGTTCCACACAGTCACTGATCAGGGGGACTTAGTCATGGCTTTGAAAGAGGTCATCCCTCCCTGCACTATGATTACCAGACCTGTTGCAAAGGAAAGCAAAAATGAGCATTGCTTAAGTCCTAGTAGTCCCTCCCTGTTTCTGYCCATTTTCTTCTGTTTGATTCATAATGGACACAACCCAGATGTCACTTGAGGATACGGAGGATGCTCCTTCTCCTGCACTTTGTAAAGTATGTGACTTGCAACATCCCACTGTGTCACGCCCTGACCGTAGAGAGCTTTTYATGTCTTTATTTTGRTTTGGTCAGGGTGTGATTTGGGTGGGCATTCTATGTGCATTTTCTATGTTTTGCATTTCTTTGTGTTTGGCCGGGTGTGGTTCTCAATCAGAGGCAGCTGTCTATCRTTGTCTCTGATTGAGAACCATACTTAGGTAGCTTTTCCCCACCGATGCTTTGTGGGTAGTTGTTTTCTGTTTTGTGTTTCTGCACCTGACAGAACTGTTTCGGTTTCGTTCGTTCTCTTTATTGTTTTGTTATTTAGTGTTCAGTTTTATTAATAAATCATGAACACTTACCACRCTGCGCTTTGGTCCACTCCTTCTTCAACAGACRAYCGTTACACACTGGGCACAGACGTCAGTTCAATGTCTAGTTTTTATTAACATGTGGTTGAGTTGTCAACTAACGTGAATTCAACGTGAAATCAATAAAAAATGGCACCATGTATTGGATTTAGATTAAAAGAAATTCCCTTACGTTGATGACTTTTTGCAAATCCAATCTATTTTACACGTTGATTCAACGTCATCATTTAGATTTTTTTTGTTATCAAATCAAAGTTTATTGGTTGTGTACACAGTTTAGCAGATGTTATAGCAGGTGCAGCTAAATGCTTATGTTACTAGCTCCTAACAATGCAATAAAATGTCAAACATGTACACAAATTATACAAAAAAAATGGAATTAAGGAATGTCATAASGAATCCAATTAACAACCCAAATAGCACTGTAACAGTAATGCAATCTATACGTATATAAACCGGATGATTTTACACAAGATATACTAGGAATGATATGTACAAGAATCCAGCATATAAAACATATTCGGTGTGTATTAACAGTTTAACTAACATACCATGTACAGCAATAGAAATATTAGAATGAGCTATGTCAAGAATACAATATTTATATACACAGTACAAAACCCCATAGCAAAATGGATAGAATTGCAGGAAATTAGCTTCCAGACCAGAGACTGGAATATGAATACGGTGAGCTCCAAAAGTATTGGGACAGTGACACGATTTGCTCTTTCGGCTATGTACTCCAGCACTTTGGATTTTAAATGACACAATGACTATGAGGTTAAAGTGCAGACAGTCAGCTTTCATTTTAGGTTATGTTCATCCATATYGAGTGAAGCGTTTAGAAATGACAGCAYTTTTTGTACATTTTAGGGGACCAAAAGTATTTGGACAAATTCACKTATACTCCATGTGTATTAAAGTAGTAAAAMGTTAAGTATTTGGTCTCATATTCATAGCATGCAATGACTACMCTGTATTCACTAACATGTTCAACCTCGCCCTGACCCAGTCTGTAATACCTACATGTTTCAAGCATAGTCCTGGTGCCCAAGAACGCCAAGGTGACCAGACTAAATKACTACCGCATCGTAGCACTCACATCTGTAGTCAAGAAATGCTTTGAAAGGCTGGTCATGGCTCACATCAACATCATCATCCCAGAAACTCTGGACCCACTCCAATTCCCATACCGCCTAAACAGATCCACAGATGATGCAATCTCTRTTGCACTCCACACTGCCCTTGCCCAACTGGACAAAGGGAACATCTATGTGAGAATGTTGTTCATTGGCTTCAGCTCGGCAGTGTTCAACACCATAGTGTCCGCCAAGCTAATCACTAAGCTAAGGTCCCTGGGACTGAACACCTCCCTCTGACACTGGATCTTGGACATCCTGACGGGACACCCCCAGGTGGTGAGGGTAGGCAACAACACATCTGTCATGCTGARCCCCAACACTGGGGTGCCTCAGGGCTGTGTGCTTAGTCCGCTCCTGTACTCCCTGTTCACCCACGACTGTGTGGCCGTGCACGACTCCAACACCATCGTCAAGTTTGCTAATGACACGACAGTGGTAAGCCTGATCACCGACGACGATGAGGCAGCCTATAGGGAGGAGGTCAGAGACCTGGAAATGTGGTGCCAGGAAAACAACCTCTCCCTCAACGTCAGCAAGACTAAGGAGCTGATCGTGGACTACAGGAAATGGAGGGCCAACCTCGCCCCCATTCACATCGACAGGGCTGTAGTGGAACGGGTTGAAAGCTTCTAGTTCCTCTGTGTCTACATCACTAAGGACCTATCATGGTCCAAACACACCAACACAGTTGTGAACAGGTCACGACAATGCCTCTTCTCTCTCAGGAGGCTGAAACTATTTTGGCATAGATCCTCAGATCCTCAAAACGTTATACAGCTGCACCATTGAGAGCAGGCCGTGGCTCGGGTGCCTGAGGTCCTTGATGATCTCCTTGGCCTTCTGGTTTGACAACTGCTCGGCATCTGACCACAAGCTGATACCAAAAGGTAGTGCGTATGGCCCAGTACATCACTGGGGCCAAACTCCCTGCCATCCAGGACCTCTATATCAGGCGGTGTCAGAGGATGGGCCTAAAAATTGTCAAAGACTCCAGCCACCCAAATCATAGACTGTTCTCTCTGCTACCGTACCGGAGCGCTAAGTCTGGGACCAAAAGGCYCCTGAACAGCTTCTACACCCTAGCCATAAGACCCTTTTTGCAATAACTCTTTTTGACTCTATGCACACACACTGGACTCTTCCCACACACTCACACATACTGTAGATAATGGGAGGGTGAACAGGCCGTGACTCGGGTGGCTAAGGTCCTTGATGATCTCCTTGGCCTTCTTGTGACACCGGGTGCTGTAGATGTCYTGGAGGGCAGGCAGTATACCCACGGTAATGTGCTGCACCACCTTCTGGAGAGGCCTGCAGTTGCGGGCGGTGCAGTTGTCGTACCAGGGTTAAGGTCTGATTATAAAGGCATAACCACTGATCTGAAAGGATCGGCCCATCTATAATAGGCCCTCCCCATACCACGACAACTGAGTCTAGCACGTGCCCTCCCTGAGTTGTTGAGACCAGCCAGATCTAAGGCACTGGCAGTGCTTACGGACGCCACTACAGCGATCCCGTGGTTGCGATATCCCTGAGACCGATATGTCGCAGCCGTGAAAATGTATGGAGTAAAAAAGTACTAATATTTTCTTTAGAATGTAGTGAAGTTAAAGTTGTCAAAATATAAATTAGGTAAGTAAAATACCCAAAAAAACAAAGTAGTACTTTCAAGTATTTTGATCTATAGTACTTTACACCACTGTCCGCCGGGGATGTCCTTTGTCACATCGCGCTCTAGCGGACTCTCTGTGCAGGCCGGCACATGCAGCGACAACGGTCCGCTCAGTTTGTACGATGTTTTCCTCCGACACATTGGTGCGGCTGGCTTCCGGGTTAAGTGTGAGCAGGTGTTCAAGAAAGCAGTGCAGCTCCGTGTTTTGGAGGATGCATGGCTCTCGACCTTCGCCTCTCCCAAGTCCATACGGGAGTTGCAGTGATGGGACAAGACTGTAACCACCAATTGGATATCACGAAATGGGAGAAAAAAAGGCAAACAATTTTTATAAAGGCAATAAGCACTGGTCTGAAAGACCGGCATATAAGGCATAACCACTGAACCTGAAAGACCGGCATTATAATAGGCATAAACCACTGACCTGAAAGGACCGGCATTATAAAGGCATTAACCACTGACCTGAAAGGACCGGCATTATAAAGGCATTAACCACTGACCTGAAAGGACCGCATGTAGGCAATAAATGGCTGAGACCCTCAGATAACCACTGACTGAAAGGACGGCATTATAAAGTATAACCACTGACCTGAAAGGACCGGCTAATTATAAAAAAGGTATAACACCACTGACCTGAAAGGACCGGCATTATAAAGGATAACCACTGACCTGAAAGGACCGGCATTTAAAGGCATAACACTGACCGAAAGGACCGGGCATATAAAGGTATACACCACTGACCTGAAAGGACCGGCATTATAAAGTATAACCACTGACCTGAGACCCGCGCATATAAACGGTTATAACACTTTGACCTGAAGGACCGGCATTATAAAAGCATAACCACTGACCTGAAAGGACCGGCATTGTAAAGGCATAACCACT
The DNA here is from genome assembly GCF_002910315.2 of Salvelinus sp. IW2-2015. Classification (NCBI taxonomy): domain Eukaryota; kingdom Metazoa; phylum Chordata; class Actinopteri; order Salmoniformes; family Salmonidae; genus Salvelinus; species Salvelinus sp. IW2-2015. Next base: position 1,389,965 of record NC_036853.1, read on the forward strand.
GGTCTGAAAGGACCGGCATTATAAAGGTATAACCACTGACCTGAAAGGACCGGCATTGCAACATATCACTTAAGTCCCAAATGGCACCCTATTCCCTACATGTGACCCGTTTCAAGAAACATTTTAACATTTTTTTTTCATGTATTTTTATCAAAATGCGTTCTGCCTTCTGGAACATGTGAACTTTCATGTGCCTTAATAACAAACTGGTATGCCACGCCATCTGTAAATACGAATAACATTTTGAAATCAGTGGAATTAGAGTATGACAGCTAAAGAGATGGAGAAAACACCTGTCTCCAGATTACATCTTCAAACTAAGGGCAACTGTGTCATGGCATTCGTGACAAGGAGACACGTCCATCATGCATGATGATGTATATGGGTAAGATAGTCTAGCGTTAGCTAGCAACATTTTTAGATATTACACATTTCAAATTTTGACAGAAAGTGGTTTCATTTCAAGCTAAAGTGTACTGTTAGCTAGCTCACGTAAACTGGCTGGCTCCCTAGCTAACGTAAACTGGCTGGCTCCCTAGCTAACGTTACGTGTATGACGATATTAAGTGGTGAAGATGGGCGACACCTGGAGGTGGTGGAGACAAGCACAAGGACAGGTGAAACAGAACAGGGCGTGACATGATGAATCGTTTACCAATATGGACACCTAGAGTGGTGACAGTGACATCCCTGTGAGACCGTGTAGCACGGCTGCCATTGCAGATCTGAGAGGCCAGGTGAGGATTAGAGTGAGTTGCCCCTAGACGCTGATATTGGGTCAGTTTCCTTACTAATGTTTAAGGTTAAGATCGAGGGCAGGGAAGTTGATCCTACATCTGTACCTAGGGAAACTTTACAGCGGAGGGCCAGGTGGCCAGCCCCTGTGGCTTGGAAAAGAACAGGTGAGTTTGATCCTGACCTTTCACCCCCTCAGTTAAAACGAGAAGCAATTATTAACCTGAGTGGTGGCTGCTCTGATGGAATTTCTTAATGGTAGCCTTTAGAAGTATGTCAGCTCTAGGAGACACCAGTTGTTACCTGGCATTGAGGTGAAAGTAAGTTAAACGTATGCACGCACACTCACGCATGCACGTCATACAGCACACTCTCACACACACACCACACACACACACCACACCACACACACACACACACACACACACACAACACACACACACACACACACACACACACACACACACACACACACAACCACACACACACACACACACACACCACACACACACACACACACACCACACACACACACATACAATTCTCCATAGCAGAATTTTTAGGGGGGTCGCAAAGGCCCCCAAAGCAACATGGGCCCTCTGACATCAAAATAACTGTCAGACAATGGTAGGAGAAACACTGCACTAACCGAATGGAAAGAGCATTTCACAACAACAAATACAATCTCCTGCCTTTGTGTTTTGACAGCCACTGCCTGTGCTTGGTACAGATCATATAATGGACATTATGTACTCTGAAGAAGAGTGACACAAACACATTCCCTACAGTACATTTCTTAAGTCTGAGTCTCCCCTTAAGGAGATATGTGACATATGCCACAGGGTGATATGTGGAAGGTGACATATGCCACTGGGTGAGTACCTTCCAAGCTCATCATTAMGCTTGGGGCCCTGGGTCTGAACCCTGCCCTGTGCAACTGGGTCCTGGACTTCCTGATGGGCCACCCCCAACAACACCTCTACTACGGTGATCCTCAACACAGGGGCCCCACAAGGGTGCGTGCTCAGCCCCCTCCTGTACTCCCTGTTCACCCATGACTGCGTGGCCACGCACGTCTCAAACTCAATCCTCAAGTTTGCTGACGACACAACAGTGGTAGGCCTGATTACCAACATCAATGAGACAGCCTACAGGGAGGAGGTGAGGGCCCTGGCGGAGTGRTGCCAAGAAAATAACCTCTCCCTCAACGCCAACAAAAACGATGGAGCTGATCATGGACTTCAGGAGACAGCAGAGGAAGCACGCCCCCATCCACATCGACAGGGCCACAGTGGAGAAGGTGAAAAGCTTAAAGTTCCTCGGCGTACACATCATTGACAATCTGAAATTCCACACCCACATACACAGTTAGGTGAAGAAGGCACAACAGCGCCTCTTCAACCTCAGGAGGCTGGTACGGCAACTGTACCRCCCGCAAMTGCAGGGCTCTTCAGAGGGTGGTGCGGTCTGCCCAAAGCATCACCGGGGGCACACTGCCTACCCTACAGGACATCTACAGCACCCGGTGTCACACGAAGGCCAAAAAGAACATCAAGGACCTCAGCCACCCGAGCCACAGCCTGTTCACCCGCTACCATCTAGAAGGCAAGGTGAGTACAGGTGCATCAAAGCTTGGACCGAGAGACTGAAAAACAGCTTCTATCTCAAGGCCATCAGACTGTTAAATAGTCCCCACTAGCCGGGCTCCGCCCAGTTCCCTGCCCTGAACTCAGTAACTGTCACTAGCCGGCTACCACCCGGTGATTCAACCCTGTACCTTAGAGGCTSCTGCTCTATGTACATAGACATGGAATCACTGGTCACTTTAATAATGTTTACTGTTTTACCCACATCATATGTATATACTGTATTCTAGTCAAGGCCTATCCTATTTAAATATTGCTGTACATATACTCTTCTATCCTACGTATTCTTCAGATATACTACATATTCTATCCATATACTGTCCATGTCTATACATCCCATCATATATTTAAGCAATAAGGCACCTTGGGGGTGTGGTATATGGCCAATATACCACGGCTAACGGCTGTTCAAAGCACGACGCAACAGGGAGTGCCTGGATTCAGCCGTTAGCCGTGGTATATTGGCTATATACCACAAACCCCGAGGTCTTATTGCTATTATAAACTTGTTACCAACGTAATTAGAGCAGTAACAAGATTTTTTTGTCATACCCGTGGTATGTGGTCTGTATACCATGGCTGTCAGCCAATCAGCATTCAGGGATCGAATCCACAGTTTATATATAAGTCAGTATATATTATATATATATATATATATATATATTACTTATATTAATATATATATATTATATATTGCATTTTTCTACACCGCAATAACATCTGCTAAATATGTGTATGCGACAAATAACATTTTATATGTGTATGTGACATATGCCACAGGGTTGACATGTGTAATGTGATACAGTGCATCTGAAGTCATCTGAGAAGAGTGAGAGGGGCGAGCGAGGCAGGAAAGATGTTGAAGCTGTCATCCATCATTGGAGGATTGTTGAATGGTGTAGCGTGGGTGCGTGAAGATTCGATTATGGTGAGTCTATGATGATTATGGCATATGATCGAAACAAAGACAGGATGAATGTAATCCGGGGGTGATGATGTGATGAACTCGCTATCTGTGTGGATTGGCTAGATGTGTGAGTTGTTGAGGTGCTTATGAGTGATGTGTGGAATTGAATGGTGTATAATTAAAGATGTTTGGGCTACTGTAATTTGATAGCGAGGCTTTTAAGATTGATGAAGGTATTCTGAGAATGATGTTGGTTGATGAATGACTGAGAAGTGATGAATCAGAATAGGGCAGCTTTAGTGTATGTTACTTATTGGATTGAAATGAATGGCATTTGTATGACAACGATGATGATGATGATGATGATGATGATATGACATTATGATATTAATGACATTAATGACATGGATGAGGATGGCGAAAGACGGTAATGACGACAGCGATGATAATGCCACGATGATGAGTATTGACATGGCAGCAGCAACACAACATACTTTGTGCAGAACACTCACGGTAATGTCTTTACTCCTTAGTGTAAGAAACAGAGGCCTCCACCTCTCCCTCCAAACATCTTTCTCTCCCCCCCTCCCTTTCTTTATCTCTCCCCTTTTCTCTTCCTCTTTCTCTCCTGTATCAGAGACGGTCTCACTGCATGACCTAATGGAAGAGGATTTCCTTAAAGCCACAGTGGTAATAGAGAGACAAAAGAACTCGTCCTGGGGAAGCTGCCTCGCTTGTGGTTTGGAGGCAGAGAGAGGGAAAAAGTGACTAAGCTGCGTGGCTCTTTTTTCTCTCCACTCCTCCATAACAGAAAGGGATAAACTAGAAGGAGATCCTATAAAACAGGCCCCATTTCAAGGCTAATATAAGTGAAAAGATAGAGCTGGTGGTTTTGCGAAGACGCTGTGGGATGAGGCTGGTGGATTCTCTCGCTGGCTATGAGGCTCCTCGCTGATCCAGCCTAAGTAAGAACCAAATCCCAGGCCCACACCTATAGCCTCACCATCTACAGCAATGAACACATTCAAAAGAGACCATATGGACTTGGGTGGGAGAGTGACACAGGCTCTGCAGCAAATTGAAAGAAATAGAGTTGACTTTAGCTTTATTCAAGTGATTTAATGAATGAGTTAAGTAGTATGGATAGATACAACAGGGAGTCACACACTGTCAACACAAAGCCTTTTGAAATGGACCTACTGCCTGGCCAACAAAGTGGATACGTATAGCCTATCCCCAAAACAGTAATCATTAAAGCCTTCCACCGACGAGGGCTAGGGTCCAATGAGGATCATCTAACTGATGACCTATAGCGTAAGTCCCTCCCTCTGACGTGGCACCAGGGCAACAAAGAAGACAACTGTTCTAACTTTAAAACTGGGATGAACCATATGGCACTTTTCTTTAACTTCTCCCAGCTCTACATTTCATATATTTCTCTTGGTAAAACCATTTAAATCTATAGGACTTCAATTTTGACAGCTTAATTTGGCTTTGCAGCAATACGACCATGAAGGCCTGATTCACACGGTCTCCTCTGAACAGTTGATGTTGAGATGTGTCTGTTACTTTATTTGGGCTGCAATCTGAGGTAGAGGTATCTAATGAACTTATCCTCTGCAGCAGAGGTAACTCTGGGTCTTCCTTTCCTGTGGCGGTCCTCACGAGATCCAGTTTCATCATAGTGCTTGATGGTTTTTGTGACTGACCTTTATGTCTTAAAGTAATGACGGACTGTAATTTTCTCTTGCTTATTTGAGCTGATCTTGCCCAACATTC
>NC_036853.1:1396239-1404166 GCF_002910315.2 Salvelinus sp. IW2-2015
TTTTTTTAAAAAAAAACAATCCAAGTTTTTGGGGAATTAGATGTATGACAGCTAAAGAGATGGAGAAAACACCTGTCTCCAGATTACATCTTAAAAAACTAAGGGCAACTGTGTCATGGCATTCGTGACAAGGAGACACGTCCATCATGCATGATGATGTATATGGGTAGATAGTCTAGCGTTAGCTAGCAACATTTTAAGATATTACCATTTCAAATTTTGACAGAAAGTGGTTTCATTTCAAGCTAAAGTGTACTTGTATGCTAGTCCGTAACTGGCGGCTCCCTAGCTAACGTAAACTGGCTGGCTCCCTAGCTAACGTTACGTTATGACGATATTAAGTGGTGAAGATGGGCGACACCTGGAGGTGGTGGAGACAAGCAAAGGACAGGTGAAACAGAACAGGGCGTGACATGATGAATCGTTTACCATATGAACGACCTAGAGTGGTGACAGTGACATCCTGTGAGACGTGTAGCACGGCTGCACATGCCAGATCGTGCATGAGTCGAGCCAGGTGAGGATTAGAGTGAGTTGCCACGAACGCTGATATTGGGTCAGTTTCCTTACTGACCCAATAGGGAAGTTGATCCTACATCTGTACCTAGGGAAACTTTACAGCGGAGGGCCAGGTGGCCAGCCCTGTGGCTTGAAAAGAACAGGTGAGTTTGATTTCCTGACCTTTCACCCCCTCAGTTAAGAGAAGCAATTATTACCTGAGTGGTGGCTGCTCTGATGGAATTTCTATATGGTAGCCTTTAGAAGTATGTCAGCTCTAGGAGACACCAGTTGTTACCTGGCTTTGAGGTGAAAGTAAGTTAAACGTATGCACGCACACTCACGTGTGCACGTGCATACACACACTCTCACACACACACCACACACCACACCAACACACACACACACACACACACACACACACACACACACACAACACACACACACACACACACACACAACACACAACACACACACACACCACACACACACACACACACACACACACACACACACACATACCATACAATTCTCCATAGCAGAATTTTTAGGGGGTCGCAAAGGCCCAAAGCAACATGGGCCTCTGACATCAAAATAACTGTCAGACAATGGTAGGAGAAACACTGCACTAACCGATGGAAGAGCATTTCACAACAACAAATACAATCTCCTGCCTTTGTGTTTTGACAGCCACTGCCTGTGCTTGGTACAGATCATATAATGGACATTATGTACTCTGAAGAAGAGTGACACAAACACATTCCCTACAGTACATTTCTTAAGTCTGAGTCTCCCCTTAAGGAGATATGTGACATATGCCACAGGGTGATATGTGGAAGGTGACATATGCCACTGGGTGAGTACCTTCCAAGCTCATCATTAAGCTTGGGGCCCTGGGTCTGAACCCTGCCCTGTGCAACTGGGTCCTGGCTTCCTGATGGGCCACCCCCACAACACCTCTACTACGGTGATCCTCAACCACAGGGGCCCCACAAGGGTGCGTGCTCAGCCCTCCTGTACTCCCTGTTCACCCATGACTGCGTGGCCACGCACGTCTCAAACTCAATCCTCAAGTTTGCTGACGACACAACAGTGGTGGCCTGATTACCAACATCAATGAGACAGCCTACAGGGAGGAGGTGAGGGCCCTGGCGGAGTGGTGCCAAGAAAATAACCTCTCAACGCCAACAAAAACGATGGAGCTGATCATGGACTTCAGGAGACAGCAGAGGAAGCACGCCCCCATCCACATCGACAGGGCACAGTGGAGAAGGTGAAAAGCTTAAAGTTCCTCGGCGTACACATCATTGACAATCTGAAATTCCACACCCACATACACAGTTAGGTGAAGAAGGCACAACAGCGCCTCTTCAACCTCAGGAGGCTGGTACGGCAACTGTACCGCCCGCAACTGCAGGGCTCTTCAGAGGGTGGTGCGGTCTGCCCAAAGCATCACCGGGGGCACACTGCCTACCCTACAGGACATCTACAGCACCCGGTGTCCAACGAAGGCCAAAAAGAACATCAAGGACCTCAGCCACCCGAGCCACAGCCTGTTCACCGCTACCATCTAGAAGGCAAGGTGAGTACAGGTGCATCAAAGCTTGGACGAGAGAGACTGAAAAACAGCTTCTATCTCAAGGCCATCAGACTGTTATGTCCCCACTACGCGGGCTCCGCCCAGTTCCTGCCCTGAACTCAGTAACTGTCACTAGCCGGCTACCACCCGGTGATTCAACCCTGTACCTTAGAGGCTGCTGCTCTATGTACATAGACATGGAATCACTGGTCACTTTAATAATGTTTACTGTTTTACCCACATCATATGTATATACTGTATTCTAGTCAAGGCCTATCCTATTTAAATATTGCTGTACATATACTCTTCTATCCTACGTATTCTTCAGATATACTACATATTCTATCCATATACTGTCCATGTCTATACATCCCATCATATATTTAAGCAATAAGGCACCTTGGGGTGTGGTATATGGCCAATATACCACGGCTAACGGCTGTTCAAAGCACGACGCAACAGGGAGTGCCTGGATTCAGCCGTTAGCCGTGGTATATTGGCTATATACCACAAACCCCCGAGGTGCCTTATTGCTATTATAAACTTGTTACCAACGTAATTAGACAGTAACAAGATTTTTTTGTCATACCCGTGGTATGTGGTCTGATATACCATGGCTGTCAGCCAATCAGCATTCAGGGATCGAATCACCCAGTTTATATATAAGTACAGTATATATATATATATATATTATAATATTAATTATATATATATATATTATATATATAATATTGCATTTTTCTAACACCGCAATAACATCTGCTAAATATGTGTATGCGACAAATAACATTTAATATGTGTAATGTGACATATGCCACAGGTGACATGTGTAATGTGATACAGTGCATCTGAAGTCATCTGAGAAGATGAGAGGGGCGAGCGAGGCAAGGAAAGATGTTTGAAGGCTGTCAGTCATCATTGAGGATTGTTGAAGATTACGATGATGACGATGAAGATCATGATGATTATGGCAATGATGACGACGGTGACGATGGTAATGTTGACGATGATGATGGTGATGATGGCTATGATGATGATGATGGCTAAGATGATGATGGCTATGATGATGATGATGATGATGATAATGATGGCTATGATGAAGAWGATGATGACAACGATGATGATGATGACTATGATGATGATAACGACAATTATGACATTAATGACATTAATGACGATAAGGATGACGATGGCGAAAGACGGTAATGACGACAGCGATGATAATGACCACGATGATGAGTATTGACATGGCAGCGAGCACAACAACATACTTTGTGCCACGAACACTCACGGTAATGTCTTTACTCCTTAGTGTAAGAAACAGAGGCCTCCAACTCTCCCCTCCAAACATCTTTCTCYCCCCCCCTCCCTTTCTTTATATCTCTCCCTCTTTCTCTTCCTCTTTCTCTCCCTGTATCAGAGACGGTCTCACTGCATGACCTAATGGAAGKAGGATCTCCTTAAAGCCACAGTGGTAATAGAAGAGACAAAAGAACTCGTCCTGGGGAAGCTGCCCTCGCTTGTGGTTTGGAGGCAGAGAGAGGGAAAAAGTGACTAAGCTGCGTGGCTCTTTTCTTCTCTCCACTCCTCCATAAACAGAAAGGGATAAACTAGAAGGAGATCCTATTTAGAACAGGCCCCATTTCAAGGCTAATATAAGTGAAAGAGTGATAGAGCTGGTGGTTTTGCGAAGACGCTGTGGGATGAGGCTGGTGGATTCTCTCGCTGGCTATGAGCTGCTCGCTGATCCAGCCTAAGTAAGGAACCACATCCCAGGCCCAACCTATAGCCTCACCATCTACAGCCAATGAACACATTCAAAAGAGAACCATATGGACCTTGGGTGGGAGAGTGACACAGGCTCTGCAGCCAAATTGAAAGAAATAGAGTTGACTTTAGCTTTATTCAAGTGATTTCAATGAATGAGTTAAGTAGTATGGATAGAAATACAACAGGGAGTCCACACCTCGTCAACAACAAAGCCTTTTGAAATGGACCTACCTGCCCTGGCCAACAAAGTGGATACGTATAGCCTATCCCCAAACAGTAAATCATTAAAGCCTTCCCACGACGAGGGCTAGGGTCCAATGAGGATCATCTAACTGATGACCTATAGCGTAAAGTCCCTCCCCCTCTGACGTGGCACCAGGGCAACAAAGAAGACAACTGTTCTTACTTTAAAACTGGGATGAACCATATGGCACTTTTCTTTAACTTCTCCCAGCTCTACATTTCATATATTTCTCTTGGTAAAACCATTTAAATCTATAGGACTTCAATTTTGACAGCTTAATTTGGGCTTTGCAGCAATACGACCATGAAGGCCTGATTCACACGGTCTCCTCTGAACAGTTGATGTTGAGATGTGTCTGTTACTTTATTTGGGCTGCAATCTGAGGTAGAGGTAACTCTAATGAACTTATCCTCTGCAGCAGAGGTAACTCTGGGTCTTCCTTTCCTGTGGCGGTCCTCACGAGATCCAGTTTCATCATAGTGCTTGATGGTTTTTGTGACTGACCTTTATGTCTTAAAGTAATGACGGACTGTAATTTCTCTTTGCTTATTTGAGCTGATCTTGCCCCAAACATTCCACAAATTAACTTTTAACGAGGCACACCTGTTAATTGAAATGCATTTCAAGTGACTACCTCATGAAGCTGGTTGAGAGAATGCCAATAGTGTGCAAAACTGTCATCAAGGCAAAGGGTGGCTACTTTGAAGAATATATTCTGATTTATTTAACACTTTTTTGGTTACTACATCATTCCATATGTGTTATTTCATAGTTTTGATGTCTTCACTATTATTCTACAATGTAGAAAATAGTAAAAATAAAGAAAAACCCTTAACTGAGTAGCTGTGTCCAGACTTTTGACTTTACTATATATCTTTATTTACGAAAATAGAGAAGTCCATTAAAAGCCTACTGTAACGTAGACAGGGAGAAAGTCCATTAAAAGCCTACTGTAACGTAGACAGGGAGAAAGTCCATTAAAAGGGATACTGTAACGTAGACAGGGAGAAAGTCCATTAAAAGCCTACTGTAACGTAGACAGGGAGAAAGTCCATTAAAGGCCTACTGTAACGTAGACAGGGAGAAAGTCCATTAAAGGCCTACTGTAACGTAGACAGGGAGAAAGTCCATTAAAAGGGATACTGTAACGTAGACAGGGAGAAAGTCCATTAAAGCCTACTGTAACGTAGACAGGGAGAAAGTCCATTAAAGCCTACTGTAACGTAGACAGGGAGAAAGTCCATTAAAGGCCTACTGTAACGTAGACAGGGAGAAAGTCCATTAAAGGCCTACTGTAACGTAGACAGGGAGAAAGTCCATTAAAGGCCTACTGTAACGTAGACAGGGAGAAAGTCCATTAAAGGCCTACTGTAAGTAGACAGGGAGAAAGTCCATTAAAGGCCTACTGTAACGTAGACAGGGAGAAAGTCCATTAAAGGCCTACTGTGTGTAGACGGGAGAAAGTCCATTAAAGGCCTACTGTAACGTAGACAGGGAGAAAGTCCATTAAAGGCCTACTGTAACGTAGACAGGGAGAAAGTCCATTAAAGGCCTACTGTAGTGTAGACAGGGAGAAAGTCCATTAAAGGCCTACTGTAACGTAGACAGGGAGAAAGTCCATTAAAGGCCTACTGTAGCGTAGACAGGGAGAAAGTCCATTGAAGGCCTACTGTAACGTAGACAGGGAGAAAGTCCATTAAAGGCCTACTGTAACGTAGACAGGGGGAAAGTCCATTAAAGGCCTACTGTAACGTAGACAGGGAGAAAGTCCATTAAGGCCTACTGTAACGTAGACAGGGGAAAGTCCATTAAAGGCCTACTGTAGTGTAGACAGGGAGAAAGTCCATTAAAGGCCTACTGTAGTGTAGACAGGGAGAAAGTCCATTAAAGGCCTACTGTAGTGTAGACAGGGAGAAAGTCCATTGAAAGGCCTACTGTAGTTAGACAGGGAGAAAGTCCATTAAAGGCCTACTGTAACGTAGACAGGGAGAAAGTCCATTAAAGGCCTACTGTAGCGTAGACAGGGAGAAAGTCCATTAAAGGCCTACTGTAACGTAGACAGGGAGAAAGTCCATTAAGGCCTACTGTAACGTAGACAGGGAGAAAGTCCATTAAAGGCCTACTGTAACGTAGACAGGGAGAAAGTCCATTAAAGGCCTACTGTAACGTAGACAGGGAGAAAGTCCATTAAAGGCCTACTGTAACTAGACAGGGAGAAAGTCATTAAAGGCCTACTGTAGTGTAGACAGGGAGAAAGTCCATTAAAGGCCTACTGTAGTGTAGACAGGGAGAAAGTCCATTAAAGGCCTACTGTAACGTAGACAGGGAGAAAGTCCATTAAAGGCCTACTGTAACGTAGACAGGGAGAAAGTCATTAAAGGCCTACTGTACCGTAGACAGGGAGAAAGTCCATTAAAGGCCTACTGTAACGTAGACAGGGAGAAAGTCCATTAAAGGCCTACTGTAACGTAGACAGGGAGAAAGTCCATTAAAGGCCTACTGTAACGTAGACAGGGAGAAAGTCCATTAAAGGCCTACTGTAACGTAGACAGGGAGAAAGTCCATTAAAGGCCTACTGTAAGTAGCCAGGGAGAAAGTCCATTAAAGGCCTACTGTAGTGTAGACAGGGAGAAGTCCATTAAAGGCCTACTGTAACGTAGACAGGGAGAAAGTCCATTAAAGGCCTACTGTAGTGTAGACAGGGAGAAAGTCCATTAAAGGCCTACTGTAGTGTAGCGCTGACAGGTTCCTGGAGTGTTGCCTGCCTGTGTGTCTTTAAAAGAGGCCTTTCTACGCCACACTGAAAGCTCCTATTGAGTGAATACAGAGAAACACCCTGACCAGAGTGCTGGTCCAGATCCGTGCGGGGAAGCTATCAAAAGCACTCTGTATGCGAACTAACGGACACGTACAAAGTCAGGTACAGTTTGTTCACCTGAAATGTGACAACACGCAGAAATAAAAAGGAGTGTGCGCCACTGACACGGCCATTCATACAAGACAGGTACATTCCTTTGTGGCATAACATATGCACCAAGAAATCCATGCTTTAAAGTGAAAGTTTCTGCTTTTTTCCCGACTTCCCTAAGGCATTGTCAATTCCTCCAAACAGTTTTTAAATTCTTTAGCTGGTTATTTAGCAACATCCAGAATAAGCTTAACTTAAAACAAGTGAACTATCCCTTTAAGATAATGTCTTAGAGAGTAGAAATTAGAATAGACTTAACACTTACAGCAGTAGAGAGACTTCAACACCTTCAGCTCACTTGTGGATCAGAATTGGATTCATGAACGTCTCCTAAAAAAGAGAAAAAACAAGAGATAATTTAAAACAAAYAATCAGTGGTGGAAAAAGTACCCCAATTGTCATACTTGAGTAAAAGTAAAGATACCTTAATAGAAAATGACTCAAGTAAATGTGAAAGTCACCCAGTAAAATCCTACTTGTTTAAAAGTATTTGGTATTACATATACTTAAGTATCAAAAGTGCATTTTAATTGCTAAAATATGCTTAAGTATCAAAAGTAAAAGTATAAATAATTTCAAATTCCTTATATTAAGCAAAGCAGACGGCACCATTTTCTTGTTTTTAAAATGTTTGGATAGCCAGGAGCACACTCCAACACTCAGACATTATTACAGATAGCCAGGAGCACACTCCAACACTCAGACCATTATTACAGATAGCCAGTGGCACACTCCAACACTCAGACCAGTATTTACAGATAGCCAGGAGCACACTCCAACACTCAGACATTATTACAGATAGCCAGGGTCACACTCCAACACTCAGACCATTATTACAGATAGCCAGGGGCACACTCCAACACTCAGA
>NC_036853.1:1410385-1422232 GCF_002910315.2 Salvelinus sp. IW2-2015
TAATGTCTGAGTGTTGGAGTGTGCTTCCTGGCTATCTGTAATAATGTCTGAGTGTTGGAGTGTGCCCCTGGCTATCTGTATAATGTCTGAGTGTTGGAGTGTGCCCCTGGCTATCTGTAATGATGTCTGAGTGTTGGAGTGTGCCCCTGGCTATCTGTAATAATGTCTGAGTGTTGGAGTGTGCCCTGGCTATCTGTAATAGATGTCTGAGTGTTGGAGTGTGCCCCTGGCTATCTGTAATAATGTCTGAGTGTTGGAGTGTCCCTGCTATCTGTAATAATGTCTGAGTGTTGGAGTGTGCCCTGGCTATCTGTATAATGTCTGAGTGTTGGATGTGCCCCTGGCTATCTGTAATGATGTCTGAGTGTTGGAGTTGCCCTGGCTATCTGAATAATGTGTCTGAGTGTTGGAGTGTGCCCCTGGCTATCTGTAATAATGTCTGAGTGTTGGAGTGTGCCCCTGGCTATCTGTAATAATGGTCTGAGTGTTGGATGTGCTCCTGGCTATCTGTAATATGTCTGAGTGGTTGGATGTGCCCTGGCTATCTGTAATAATGTCTGAGTGGTTGAGTGTGCCCCTTCTATCTGTAAAGATGTCTGAGTGTTGGAGTGTGCCTCTGGCTATCTGTAATATGTCTGAGTGTGGAGTGTCCCCTGGCTATCTGTAATAATGTCTGAGTGTTGGAGTGTGCCCTGGCTATCTGTAATAATGTCTGAGTGTGGAGTGTGCCCCTGGCATATCTGTAATAATGGCTGAGTGTTGGAGTTGCCCTGGCATCTGTAATAATGTTGAGTGTTGGAGTGTGCCCTGCTATCTGTAATAATGTCTGAGTGTTGGAGTGTGCCCTGGCTATCTGTAGAATGTCTGAGTGTTGGAGTGTCCCTGCTATCTGTAATAATGTCTGAGTGTTGGAGTGTGCCTCTGGCTATCTGTAATAATGTCTGAGTGTTGGAATGTGCCCCTGGCTATCTGTAATAATGTCTGAGTGTTGGATGTTGCCCCTGGCTATCTGTAATAATGGTCTGATGTTGGAGTGTGCCCCTGGCTATCTGTAATATGTCTGAGTGTTGGATGTGCCCCTGGCTATCTGTAATAATGTCTGAGTGTTGAGTGGCCCCTGGCTATCTGTAATAATGTCTGAGTGTTGGAGTGTGCCCTGGCTATCTGTAATAATGTCTGAGTGTTGGAGTGTGCCCCTGGCTATCTGTAATAATGTCTGAGTGTTGGAGTGTGCCCCTGGCTATCTGTAATAATGTCTGAGTGTTGGAGTGTGCCCCTGGCTATCTGTATAATGTCTGAGTGTTGGAGTGTGCTCCTGGCTATCTGTAATAATGTCTGAGTGTTGGAGTGTGCCCTGGCTATCTGTAATATGTCTGAGTGTTGGAGTGTCCCCTGGCTATCTGTAATAAGTCTGTTTGTGTTTAGTGAGCATTTGTGTTTAGTGATCAGATGCAGTAGGGATGATAAGGGATGTTCTCTTGATAAGTGTGTGAATTGGACCATATTCCTGTCCTTTTAAGCATTCAGAATGTAACTAGTACTTTTGGGTGTCAGGGAAAATGTATGGAGAAAAAGTACATTATTTTCTTCAGGAATGTAGTGAAGTAAAAGTTGTCAAATTTAAATAGCAAAGTAAAATACAGATACCCCAAAAAACGACTTAAGTAAAAAATATTTGAAAGTACTACATAAGTACTTTACACCACTGCAAACAATCACGTCATTACATTGATATTAAAAATGTATACACATATGGACAGCATATAATGATTACAAGGTCATATCTTGCACACTTGATTGCCTTTATGCCRTGTTTACATTTGTTCATGGAGTGTGATTTGTGTCTTTATTGGACAGAGAAGAGATMGAAGAGTGTAACATAGGCAGTGGGTCGGAATCGAACCCACGCCGACACTGACCACGAGTCCTCCCAGACCACACAGAATTGTCACTTAATCTGCTATTGTTTTGATTGTAATGAGAAATATCTCATTAGGTTCTGTGTGTATAATTAGGATTCGCTCAGTGAGTGCCCCAAAAACTAAATGTCACAGCATTTTTWATAAATGACGCTTCTTCTAGTTGTTTATCTAACGCCTCCATCTATGCATATAGGCATGCAATGTGCTTCTATACTCGCTGCCTATCCAACAGAGAGCCTCAATGTTGGACAGGAGAGGCAGTGTAACGTAATGGTGCACACACACGGCAGCACATAAATGACAATGCACACTGTATGCAGGCACATAAACCCAGCAACACACCCAACATTAAGATTATTGAACACAGCTTTGAAGTTGGACGTTTGTTAAGCCTTCTCGTAACGTGATTACTGTCGAGGCCGCCGAGATAGGTCACTTTGTCCTCATAAATCTGGAGGGAGAAGAAGGTGGCACCCTAGTCCCTATATGATGTACTACTCTTGACCAGAACTCTATGGGCTCTGGTCAAAAGTAGTGCACTACATAGGGAATAGGATGCCATTTGGGATGCAAYRAAGRGTCACTGCCCGACACTGCTCTCACACATCAGTGGAAATGTACCAACTAGTCGTGTGCAACWACTTAGCTTCTAAAGAGCCTTTCTCCTGCATGTGGCTCTGCTGGTTACCGCAAGTTACTAGGGTCAACCTTAATTGATCCACACACATCTCAAACTACTTGGGTTTGTGGCGCCACGGCAACAAATAAGTACATGAGAGAGAGAGAGAGATACACACACAACACACACACAACCAACCTCCAACTGACATCAAAGTAAACTTTATACTGAAACTAAGAGCAGTGCGTAAACCGGTCGAAACAAACATGCCTGTGATTTTACAATTTGAAGCTAATTAAGAGCAATGAAGGAAAGAAGCAAATACAAGACACATTATATTTTATTCATGGCTTAAATCTAGAAAATGATTTTCTCTTAGAACCAACTTATTTTCTCTGAAGGCACAATTTAGAGCAATTCCAACAAGAACAACCCAGAGCCCTTGTGTTCTAGGGAGATCCTAAACTACTTAACAAATACGCAGCAGAAAATATAGCTAGAACCATCCAACTCATATCTCTGTTTAATGGAGTAGGGTGAAGTTGCTCCTAGTCACTGATCTTGGGTMATTTTTGCATTTCCATTACTAATGGTTAAGGATAGGATTGGAGGAGGGCATGCTGATCCTAGATCTGTACCTAGCCAAAACTTTACCCCCGGAGCCTGTTTCAAAGTCAGTTTCAAAACAATCACTGCCACATAAAAAAAAAACTTTGCACTAAGTCGAGGTCCCTCGACTGCCGTTCATACTCTCAACCTGTCAGCTCGTCTGAACACGTTCCAAATATCTGCAGAACCAGTTATTCTCTCTTTCTCTCCTCTACTTCATTCTCTCCTCTTTTCCTCCACCGCTCAACACACCCTCGCCACTCTATCATCTGCCGCTGGTGGCCTCAACACCTGGAGGATGCTGGGTAATCAGAAAGACAGCTGGCTACCCAGGAAGACAAGAACAAGCCACGGAACACACTTAACACACACACACACACACACACACACACACACATGCACTAGCCGGCACTCACACTTCACACTAAAACACACACAACACACTTCTTAACATAAAGACCTTCATTTTACAGGATATGGCATGTGACATGCCACTGCACTCAAGACACAGCACTCAAAATAGGTGTGTGTGTGTGTGTGCGTGCGTGCGTGCGTGCGTGCGTGCGTGCGTGCGTGCGTGCGTGTGCTGGTGTGTTCATGTGTTTTCATGTACATGTGTGCATAAAGGCGATGGAGAGAGGCCCAGAACCCTGCTATGATAACCTCATTAATTTAGGTCTATAAATTTGCTCAGGAAAACCCGGAATAACAAAGGAAGGCCTTCTCCTCAGAGAATATCCAGCAGATCATTTAGTTACTACCCACTGGACCCCTTCCAGTCTCACTCAGCCACAGCTGGTCGGAGCATTGGGCTGACAGTCAGGATACACACACACACACACAGACAGCAAACACACACACACACACACACACACACACACACACACACACACACACACACACACACACACACACACACACACACACACACACACACACACACACACACACACACACACACACACACACACACACACCACACACACCCTTCCACATCCACTCTAAGGTCTTGACATGCAAGGGAGGGATGAAGCCGTCCGGCCTCCCCTGACAACTGGGATATGGCTGCTACCTGTTTGGCAAGGTTCCAGCAGCTAAAATATTACTGTCCATGTTAGGCGAACGTTCAGGCAGCTATGGAACACACCTGTCTGAGCGAGAATCTGGCAATGGTGAAATGAGAGAGTAGACTAGCTAGCTACATGTTCGGCAAAAGTTAAAGTAGTAAAATTATACTGTTGTCAAGAGACAGACAGGGACTAGGGAAACACAGCACAGTGGAACAACCAGAAGAAAATCTGTGGAGAGAAACACACATGGTGAATACATGACATACACCATTCCACACACACACCACACACACACACACACACCACACACAACCACACACACACACACACACACACACACACACACACACACACACACCACACACACACACACACACACACACACACATTGCCAGCACACCAAAACATCCATGTGCTGTTTCGTCCCAGTTGTCAATGCCGCTCAGAAAATGGGAGACAAAGAGACACTGTGAGACAGAGAGCGTCTCGATAACGCTTGCAGCCCCTGTGCTTCGACGTTGCGACGTCAATGAGGCGTTGAGATGTCAAGCACAGCTCTACTCAGATAATGTATGTTGCACCGCAAGCTAACCACCTGGTCAATTAAACTAGAATAGAGGTCAATTGATCCATAAATGATGAGCTGGTCAGTGGATCCACTGAGAACTCMCTATTTGTGCTACTGGTTGATGTCCCGTTTTTCGAAGCCACTCTTTCACTCTCGTTGTGAATACAACCCCCAATAGCTGGGGTTTCAAGCTACCAGGGTTGTGTTCATTAGGACATTAGGACTGTAGAAACATGCTTTCTTAAAACATTTTCTTTTTTAAATAGTATCTCTCAGTTTCGGGAATGCTTTCTTGGTGCCCACTGAACACAACCAAGATGTGAGTATGGATGAGAACTCCAAGTCAACACTTTAATGAGGGGAACAAGGTAAGGGATGCATTGCATGACTGAAACGCTTTGGTGCACGCTCACAAAAGACCTGGTTAACACTAGATTGACTTAACTGACAACAAGCATTATTGAAGCAGTTGTTAACATGAAATATTGCAGAGGTGAGGGGCAAGTGGCAACACATCAGTCTCAACCTCACCCTCGCTCGGTACACTTAGGCAAGATTACATTATGCTCGCTGCCATTGTTCCCCTGGTCTTCAAGACAAAGCCTGTTCCACTCTGCAAATGCTCGCCGAACGTTGTAAAAACAAGGGTGAATGTCAGAGAGAGTCATGAATAGGATTTCTCTTCTTTTGTTGGTTCTGGAGAGGTATGCACAAGCACATCACTGTGTGAGAGAGAAGAAAGGAGGACCTGTGAGGGAGTCGTTCGAGGAGGACCTGTGAGGGAGACGGTCGAGGAGCCCTGTGAGGGAGTCGTTCGAGGAGCCCTGTGAGGGAGTCGTTCGAGGAGCCCTGTGAGGGAGACGTTCGAGGAGCCTGCTGAGGGAGTCGTTACGAGGAGGCCCGATGTGAGAGGGGAGCTGTAGACGTTCGAGGAGCCCTGTGAGGGAGTCGTTCGATGGAGGACCCTGTGAGGGAGACGGTCGAGGAGCCCTGTGAGGGAGTCGTTCGAGGAGCCCTGTGAGGGAGTCGTTCGAGGAGCCTGTGAGGAGAGACGTCGAGGAGCCCTGTGAGGGAGTCGTCGAGGAGCCCTGTGAGGGGAGACGGTCGAGGAGCCCTGTGAGGGAGTCGTTCGAGGACCCATGTGAGGGAGTGGTTCGAGGAGCCGTGAGGGCAGTCGTTCGGGAGCCTGTGAGGGAGTACCGGTCGAAGGGAGCCCTGTGAGGGAGTCGTTCGAGGAGCCCTGTGAGGGGAGTGTTCGACGAGCCCTGTGAGGGAGAGCGGTCGAGGAGCCCTGTGAGGGAAGGACGTGTTCGAGGAAGCCCTGGTGAGGGAGTCGTTCGAGGAGCCCTGTGAGGGGAAGTCGTTCGAGGAGCCCTGTGAGAGAGAGTCGTTCGAAGGAGACCCTGTGAGGGAGTCGTTCGAGGAGCCCTGTGAGGGAGTCGTTCGAAGGAGCCCTGTGAGGGAGTCGGTCGAGGACTTGTGAGGGAGTCGTTCGAGGAGCCCTGTGAGGGAGCGTCTTCGAGGAGCCCTGTGAGGGAGACGGTCCGAGGAGCCTGTGAGGGAGTCGTTCGAGGAGCCCTGTGAGGGAGTATTCGGGGGAGCCCTGTGAGGGAATCGTGTCTGAGGACCTTGTGAGGGAAGTCAGTATTCGATGGAGCCCTGTGGAGGGGAGACGGTCGAGGAGCCCTGTGAGGGAGTCGTTCGAGGAGCCCTGTGAGGGAGTCGTTCGACGGAGCCCTGTGAGGGATCGGACGAGGAGCCCTGTGAGGGAGTCGGACGAGGAGCCCTGTGAGGGAGTCGTTCGAGGAGCCCTGTGAGGGAGTCGGTTGAGGAGCCCGATGTCTTCGCATTAGAAGACCTACCATGAGAAGAAAGTGGATTCTGGCCCAAACAGAGTTCTGGGAAAACAGACCCCTGACAGACCCCTGATACACCCTGAAAGGCAGACCTATGAACTCATACAGACCTATGAACTCATACACCTATGAACTCATACAGACCTATGAACTCATACAGACCTATGAACTCATACAGACCTATGAACTCAATACAGACCGTAAATCAGAGTGATACAATACCAAAAGAGATGCACCTTGACTTGAAACCTTTGAAAGCACGAATACAAAAGTCAGAGAAGAGAAAAACACAAAGAAACAGTTCCTGACCTGTGTGGAGATATCAGAAGAACCCATAAAGACACAAAACACAACAAAGGAGATAGATCCCAGAGCAGTATCAGACCTCTAAAGATTTGACAGCACTGTATCGAACTGAGGTTATACAGCATCAACCTTAAGTCGACTGTGTCATGGCCTCAACAACTATTTAAACTGTCAGGGCAATTAGCAACCACCATGCTTTAATTTACAAGGCCAGAGCAGGCCTGTAATTAATTGCTGTGTGCTATAAATGTTAATGAGTCCAGTGGGGAACGGGGAAACTAAAGTTATTTTGTGCAAATCTACACATTTTGCCATGGGTGTGTAGAGAAAATGGTGCAGTTTTAAAGCAAGTTTGCTGCATTCTACAAAATGTTCCATGTGTCGGATAGAAGATTTAGCAATTTTATACAATTTTCCTTTAACTATGGGGCGAAAAGGAAAATGAGAATGTTTTACAGCAAATTTCCTGCAATTTCTGGTAATTTGACCATGATTACTAAATTTAGATTAGCTGGCCGCTAGACTAGTTGCCACATCCCTGGTCTAGCTAAATCTCCAGTGGGCTTAATCTGCGAGACAGGGAAATTATTTTAATCGGGAACACAAATCCACCATATGATGGAATGCAGGAAGGAGGTGTACAGTGTTTGAGGAGTTGAGATGGGGGAGTTAGAAATATTTCTTTGAGATGGGGGAGTTAGACTAGTCTGAGATGGGGGAGTTAGACTAGTCTGAGATGGGGGAGTTAGACTAGTCTGAGATGGGGGAGTTAGACTAGTCTGAAATGGGGGAGTTAGACTAGTCTGAGATGGGGGAGTTAGACTAGTCTTGAGATGGGGGAGTTAGACTAGTCTGAGACGGGGGAGTTAGACTAGTCTGAGAGGGGGAGTTAGACTAGTCTGAGATGGGGAGTTAGACTAGTCTGAGTGGGGAGTTAGACTAGTCTGAGATGGGAGTTAGACTAGTCTGAGATGGGGGAGTTAGACTAGTCTGAGATGGGGGAGTTAGACTAGTCTGAGATGGGGGAGTTAGACTAGTCTGAGATGGGGCAGTTAGACTAGTCTTGGATGGGGGAGTTAGACTAGTCTGAAGATGGGGGAGTTAGACTAGTCTGAGATGGGCAGTTAGACTAGTCTGCGATGGGGGAGTTAGACTAGTCTGAGATGGGGGAGTTTAGACTAGTCCTGAGATGGGGGAGTTAGACTAGTCTTGAGATGGGGGAGTTTAGGACTAGTCTGAGATGGGGGAGTTAGAATATTCTTTGAGATGGGGGAGTTTAGACTAGTCATTGAGATGTGGGGGAGTTAGACTAGTCTGAGATGGGGGAGTTAGACTAGTCTGAGATGGGGGAGTTAGAATATTCTTGAGATGGGGGAGTTAGACTAGTCTGAGACGGGGGAGTTAGACTAGTCTTGAGATGGGGGAGTTTAGACTAGTCTGAGACTGGGGGAGTTAGACTAGTCTGAGATGGGGGGTTAGACTAGTCTGAGATGGGGGAGTTAGACTAGTTCTGAGATGGGGGAGGTTAGACTAAGTCTGAGACGGGGGAGTTAGACAGTCTGAAGATGGGGGAGTTAGACTAGTCTGAGATGGGGGAGTTAGACTAGTCTGAGATGGGGGAGTTAGACTAGTCTGAGATGGGGGAGTTAGACTAGTCTTTCTTAAGTCAGGAAATGTCAGACAAGCGTTTTCACTGTAAAGTTCCTCCTCGTCTTTAGAGTGGGGTGCTGAAGCTGCTGAAGCTGCGTTCTTATATCAGGAAAGGGGCGAGGACTGTACTGTGTGGTGCGCCAGTTTTCGGCATCGCCACAGTCTTGTCACAGTCTCTTCACAGTCTCTTTACTGTCTCTACTACCTTTTTTCTAAAGACAAGCTTCTAGGGCGCTGACCAATACTTTAATCAAGTCAAATGCAAATTTGGCGGAAAGACCCCTTAATTTGAGGAGGTTAAACAGGTTAAGTAGGAATGGTTGTGCTTGAGAGGGTGTGATTAGATAAGAGGCAAACAAAGATATATATCGATCCTCAAGGTATCCACTTTGCTAACTTCATCATTCCCACGGATCCTAATATTGTGTGTACGTGCAACACGTGAGTTCTTTACTCTTCTGATTGGCTGTTTGGGGGGCTTTCAATTGCCCATGGCAAACTTGCCAGTCAGAAAGGGGGCGTATGTGTTTTGAAGTTGTTCGACACCATCAAAAGCACCCATCGTTATTATCTTTCATCTGACCTTTCATCTGACCTTTCATCTGACCTTTCATCTGACCCCACCTCTTATAGAAGTGTGTTACACAATGACATAATCATTTATGGCTGCTCTTTTTCACCAATCTGTCTCACAAAAGGTTGGCGCTTAACCCTGTTCCTGTGTGCACCATGAACAAGCAGGCACAGAGCCCATTGTGTGTTGAGAGCGGCGGGAAACACGTGAAGTTTAACAACGTAGGGTACGAGTTCAGAGAGCAACACTTCAACGCAGAGGCCCGGGCTGCCACAATAGAGTCTTTATGACATAAGCTTCTTGTCACTGTGGCTCTTTTAGAAAAGCAGATGGGATTTTTCCTACAGCATGCATCCAGCAATAACAATTGACATCACAAGCCAGCCTATATTTGCCATATTAAAAAGGGGGACACAGTGAGAAGGAGGCTACACTGCACAGCCAGCTGAGGCAGCTATTTTCCAGTCCTACTGAAGGGAGGTCCTTACAGAGCGAACCAAGAAGTTGGGAGGCTTCAGAAAAGTACTTCTCCTATAGCTACACTTGCTTTTAAATCGTTGCAAGTCCAGCAAGCCAGAGCAACCACTCTGTGGTCGTATTGTAGGTGAGTTGGTTAGTGGTTTCTCATGKTGAATGCTAACACAAGGCTAACGTTACTGCTGGTTGTGAAAGGCCTGGTAACACAAGGTTAGCATTAGCGGTGCTAAAAGCACAAGAGGTGGGTCCCATGAAATGCCTGTAATTCTATTCAGATGGGCTGCTGTACACACTGCTACCGTTACAAGAGGAGGAGAGGGGGGGGTTGAGATACCCTTTGATACAGTGGACCTCAACTTCCATCGGTCATATCGTATACATACAGTGTGTTAGATTACATGAGGTCACATGCAGTCCAGTAGCAGTCCAGCCCCGTCAGCTGTACTGGTGCCAAAGCCCCTGTTCAATACTCTGTCATCCAGAAACAGTATGCCTCAGCAGCCCAGCGAATGGGATTCCTGCTTACATGGCTGTACAGTATACTGTACACAAATAAGGCATGGGAGAAACATGTAGCCTACTACTTGTCTCTTGAACTGTGTCCCATCGTTGGACTCATAAAACACAGACTACCATGTTATACACCTAGTCATGCTCAAATGTAGGGTTGTCAATCAAAGCGTACTAGTGCATTTCTATTCTGGGTTTCGAAGCCCCATCCCTTTCCCCCTGGCCACTCCCCCTCTCAGGCCTCCAAACAGAGACAGTCTTATTGTGGCTCCCATCCCTTTCCCCCTGGCCACTCCCCCTCTCAGGCCTCCAAACAGAGCCAGTCTTATTGTGGGCCCCATCCCTTTCCCCCTGGCCACTCCCCCTCTCAGGCCTCCAAACAGAGCCAGTCTTATTGTGGGCCCCATCCCTTTCCCCTGGGTCTGGCCACCTCACCCTCCCAGGCCCTCCAAACAGAGCCCAGTCTTATTGTGGGCCCCATCCCTTTCCCCTGGCCACTCCCCTCCCAGGCCTCCAAACAGAGCAGTCTTACTGTGGGCCGCATCCTTTCTCTGGCCACTCCCCTCTCAGGCCTCCAAACAGAGCCACTGTTATATGTGGCCCTCCAGGCCTCCAAACAGAACCAGTCTTTCTGTGGGCCCCTCCAGGCCTCCAAACAGAGCCAGTCTTATTGTGGGCCCCATCCCTTTCCCCTGGTCACTCCGCTCTCCAGGCCTCCAAACAGAGCCAGTCTTATTGTGGGCCCATCCTTTCCCCTGGCCACTCCCCTCCCAGGCCTCCAAACAGAGCCACTGTTAATATGGGCCCCTCCCAGGCCTCCAAACAGAACCAGTCTTTCTGTGGGCCCCTCCCAGGCCCTCAAACAGAGCCAGTCTATTGTGGGCCCCATCCCTTTCCCCCTGGCACCCCCCTCTCAGGCCTCCAAACAGAGCCACTGTTAATATGGGCGCCTCCCAGGCCCCTCAAACAGAACCAGTCTTTCCGTGGGCCCTCCCAGGCCTCCAAACAGAGCCATTCTTACTGGTGGGCCCTCCAGGCCTCCAAACAGAGCCAGTCTTATTGTGGGCCATCCCTTTCCCCCTGGCCACTCCCCTCTCAAGCCTCCAAACAGAGCACTGTTAATATGGGCCCTCCAGGCTCCAAACAGAACCAGTCTTACTGTGGGCCCTCCAGGCCTCCAAACAGAGCAGTCTTATTGTGGGCCCCATCCTTTCCCTGGTACTCCCCTCCCAGGCTCCAAACAGAGCCAGTTTATTGTGGGCCCCATCCCTTTCCCCCTGGCCACTCACCCTCCCAGGCCTCCAAACAGAGCCAGTCTTATTGTGGGCCCATCCCTTTCCCCCTGGCCACTCCCCCTCTAAGGCTCAAACAGAGCCACTGTTATATGGGCCCCATCCCTTTCCCTGGTCACTCCCCTCCAGGCCTCCAAACAGAGCAGTCTTATTGTGGGCCCCATCCCTTTCCCCTGGTCACTCCCCTCCAGGCCTCCAAACAGAGCCCTTCTTACTGTGGGCCCCATCCCTTTCCCCTGCCACTCCCCTCCCAGGCCTCCAAACAGAGCCAGTCTTACTGTGGGCCCATCCCTTTCCCCTGGCCACTCCCCTCTCCAGGCCTCCAAACAGAGCCAGTCTTATTGTGGCCCCATCCCTTTCCCCTGGTCACTCCCTCCCAGGCCTCCAAACAGAG
>NC_036853.1:1425607-1442754 GCF_002910315.2 Salvelinus sp. IW2-2015
CCAAACAGAGCCATCTTATTGTGGGCCCCATCCCTTTCCCCTGGCCACTCCCCCTCCCAGGCCTCCAACAGAGCAGTCTTACTGTGGGCCGCATCCCTTTCCCTCTGGCCACACCCCTCTCAGGCCTCCAAACAGAGCCACTGTTAATATGGGCCCTCCCAGGCCTCCAAACAGAACCAGTCTTTCTGTGGGCCCCTCCCAGGCCTCCAAACAGAGCCAGTCTTATTGTGGGCCCCCATCCCTTTCCCCTGGTCACTCCGCTCCAGGCCTCCAAACGAGCCAGTCTTATTGTGGGCCCCATCCTTTCCCCCTGGCCACTCCCCCTCCCAGGCCTCCAAACAGAGCCACTGTTAATATGGGCCCCTCCCAGGCCTCCAAACAGAACCAGTCTTTCTGTGGGCCCCTCCCAGGCCTCCAAACAGGCCAGTCTTATTGTGGGCCCCATCCCTTTCCCCTGGCCATCCCCCTCTCAGGCCTCCAAACAGAGCCACTGTTAATATGGGCGCCTCCAGGCCTCCAAACAGAACCAGTCTTTCCGTGGGCCCTCCCAGGCCTCCAAACAGAGCCATTCTACTGTGGGCCCCTCCAGGCCTCCAACAGAGCAGTCTTATTGTGGGCCCCATCCCTTTCCCCCTGGCACTCCCCTCTCAAGCCTCCAAACAGAGCCACTGTTATATGGGCCCCTCCAGGCCTCCAAACAGAACCAGTCTTACTGTGGGCCCCTCCCAGGCCTCCAAACAGAGCCAGTCTTATTGTGGGCCCCATCCCTTTCCCTGGTCATTCCGCCTCCCAGGCTCCAAACAGAGCCAGTCTTATTGTGGGCCCCATCCCTTTCCCCCTGGCCACTCACCCTCCCAGGCCTCCAAACAGAGCCAGTCTTATTGTGGGCCCATCCCTTTCCCCCTGGCACTCCCCCTCTCAGGCTCCAAACAGAGCCACTGTTTAAATGGTGGCCCCATCCCTTTCCCCTGGTCACTCCCCTCCAGGCCTCCAAACAGAGCCAGTCTTATTGTGGGCCCCATCCCTTTCCCCGTCACTCCCCCTCCAGGCCTCCAAACAGAGCCCTTCTTACTGTGGGCCCCATCCCTTTCCCCTGGCCACTCCCCTCCCAGGCCTCCAAACAGAGCCAGTCTTACTGTGGGCCCCATCCTTTCCCCTGGCCATCCCCCTCCCAGGCCTCCAAACAGAGCAGTCCCTTATTGTGGGCCCCATCCCTTTCCCCTGGTCACTCCCCCTCCCAGGCCTCCAAACAGAGCCCTTCTTACTGTGGGCCCCTCCAGGCCTCCAAACAGAGCCAGTCTTACTGTGGGCCCCTTCCAGGCCTCCAAACAGAGCCAGTCTTACTGTGGGCCTCCCAGGCCTCCAAACATAGCCCTTCTTTACTGTGGGCCCTCCCAGGCCTCCAAACAGAACCAGTCTTACTGTGGGCCCCTCCCAGGCCTCCAAACATAGTCAGTCTTACTGTGGGCCCAGCTCTCACCACCACCTCATAATGACCACAGTTTGATTAAAGGCCTCTCTCCAAGCTGTAAACCACGGGAACAGCCTGCATTGACAGCTGGCCACCGACCAATCAGCGTCGGCTATAGGGGCATGCTGGGTGGAACCAGCATCCTTCCCCAGGCGTTCTGACCACATACCCGTTTGAGGCCTCACACCCTGAGCGGTGCCGCCACGCCCCATTAGTAGTGGCCACTGTGCGAGTGGTGAAGTGTGGGCTGGTAAAGCTGAAGGCTGGAGCTTTTCATTCAGGCACCAAAATATGTTGCAAAACATCTTGACATGACCACACATACTATGGCACATATCAATACATATTCCATCTTTGTGGCGAGACCCCACCCACACAAGGCCCTGTCTCTACAAGACCTTGGAATACTTTTGTGTGTGTGTGTGCGCGTGTGCGCGTGTGCGCGTGTGTGCGTGTGTGCAGGTGTGTATGTGTGCGTGTGTGTGTTTTATGCCAGTGTATCCGTCTGTGTGTATTGTTCTCTGTGTGGTGTGTCCCAGCTTCAGCAGCCCTTTCAGATGGTCAGAGAGGCTCATGGTAACTGCATGGGAGGCCAAACCACAAACCCTCGCTACAACATTTCAGCACATTTCCCTTTTTCAACCACATCCAGAATAAGACTAACTCAAAATGTACAGTATGTTAATACCACAGAGAACAAATCACAGGATCTTGTAAAAGAGCCATTTGTCAATGGTGCACTGCTCAGGCTGGAGGTTCAAATCCAGCTCTGCCAATAGGATTCATGGAACACATTCATTTAAAAAAGCTCTTAACTCAACATCTAATTCTTGCAAACCATTGTTAACAGTATGTTCTTGAACACAAACGGTATTAACACTGGTAATAACATGATAATAAATAGGAATACCACTTAGACAGCCTTACGGGTGGTAACCACTGTGGTGTGCAATGATCGAGCCAAAAGCAGCGTTGCACCCAGCGACTCAAGAGAACTCTCGAGGTGACACACACATATCCACCTGGAGACGATGTGGMGCAGACAGACAAATATCAACACCTTCTCACCCTTTGTTAGCCACGTCTGGCGTCAGCCTTTTGACCGTGTGTAGAGCACACAATGAAATGCGAGGGAGTGGAGCCTTACAAAAGCTAGTCTATGTTTTGTTATTTGATATGGTAACTTGTTCACAGCTTTCTTCTACAGCGCCTCTTTTGTTCCAGAAGGAAGTCCATTTTTCTTCGCCTGACACATGGGAAAGAAAGCCAGGCTTAGTTTCATTATGATTTGTTTTCCATTTTGATCCAAGTCAAGTGTTCATATTTTCCTAGTTATCCCTTTCTGCATTCTGTCGGGCTGGTGTGCTCGTGGAAGACGGTGTCGGGGAATGTAAGCCTCCTGGTCTGGAGACCATTCATAGCCTGTTTATAGCCTGTTTACAACCTGTTCATAGCCGGTTCATGCTGCATATCTCATCATTCCTGGAGACCATTCATAGCCTGTTCATACCCTACTTATAACCTGTTCATAGCCATTTCCGGTTGCAGGTCTCATCATTTAGGATTGTTTTGACTGGAAGTTGAAGACGCAAAGCAACGTTCTCTGAACTAAATCTGCTGCCACCTTCTGTCTTCCAAACAGCTAATGAGGTATTATGACAATATACTAATTAAGACTTTTATGCTGCAGTGCAATAAGAGGGCTTTACGTTTGACTGATGGCCAGTCACTATTCAGTCACTACTCAGTCACTACTCGGCCATCTCACTCTGTCAACAATCCAAAAGTGCACGCCATTGGCTAAAACCAAGGAGACCAACAAATTCAGCAGTTTTCTTCCAGAGGAATTTTTTCCCCAGAGCTCCTTGACACATGCCTTTGTCTGTACCTCGCAAGTTAAGACGTCAGTGCCTTTGTCTGTACCTCGCAAGTTAAGACGTCAGTGCCTTTGTCTGTACCTCGCAAGTTAAGACGTCAGTGCTTTTGGCTTTACCTCGCAAGTTTAGACATCAGTCAATGACTGACTGAGAAAACATTATGTATTTTCTCTTTTACAATGATTCCGTCTTTGAAAAATGCACTAATAAAAATGTACGATGACGGGAGTTCCAGGGGCYTCATTTATAAACTGTGCATACGTACAAAATATACCCCAAAATGTGTGTGAGACAGTTTTCGTGCAAATGTTGACGTGAGCATGTCCTTTCCTCCACACAGACTTTTAAACCATGCGTACGCACACCTTCTAATCTAGTGGATCAAGTATTGTATTGTAAGTATTACACTACATACCAATGGGGGCTATGATGACACGCGTATTCATTAAATACATAATGCAGCCATTTGCCATTAGTGAGAAGAACGAAAATAAATCGAGGGTGTTATATTTTTTTATTTAAACTAATTAGACATTAGAATTTATTCTATTTTCATAACCATTGCAGAATWTATWCCTCACATTTTCTGGTCGTGATAGGTTCATATTCCTGAAGTAGCCATATAACAAATCACCATCGCATCTCTTGTTTAATTGGGCCTATGTAAATAAATAGGCTATACATTGGCTGTATGTGATCTCATAGGCAGTGTGGTTTATGGCCTACAGACACATTTAACAGGTGAACATCAAGACAGTTGATATTCTACTTTGAAGTATGTATGCTACTACTGTGTCTAGCCTACTGAAAATTCAATTTGTTTAGAATAGCCTTAGACAATGTTTCAGAATTCGTGGGCAGTCCAGCCTATTTAGGTTGGGGGAAAAGTCAATGCAAAACATTGTTGAATTCAAAAGTTCTGCTGACAGGTCCACACCAATTTTGCCATCCTTTGTTTTCTCTTTCAGACACTGTCACGGTCYTTTGTCAGATACAGCATAAATTACTGCTTATATTAAAAYRTTTSACAGTATGGGTAGGCTACAACACTGCTGTGCGATAGGAGTGTGACATCATAGCCTATTTCATCTCAGAGMMTATACCAGGAAACACAATAATCTATTGATAAACCAAATATTGAACATGTCATCCTTTGTATAGAAGTGTGAGCTGTAGCCAGGCGTTCTGGTCTCCGATATACAGTCGTGGCCAAAAGTTTTGAGAATGACACAAATATGAATTTTCACAAAGTCTGCTGCCTCAGTTTGTATGATGGCAATTTGCATATACTCCAGAATGTTATGAAGAGTGATCAGATTAATTGCAAAGACCCTCTTTGCCATGCAAATGAACTGAATCCCMAAAAACATTTCCACTGCATTTCAGCCCTGCCACAAAAGGACCAGCTGACATCCTGTAAGTGATTATCTCGTTAACACAGGTGTGAGTGTTGACGAGGACAAGGCTGGAGATCACTCTGTCATGCTGATTGTGTTCGAATAACAGACTGAAAGCTTCAAAAAGGAGGGTGTGTGCGTGGAATCATGTTTCTTCCTCTGTCAACCATGGTTACCTGCAAGGAAACAGTGCCGTCATCATTGCTTTGCACAAAAGGTCTTCACAGGCAAGGATATTGCTACCAGTAAGATTGCACCTAAATCAACCATTTATATTCGATGATCATCAAGAACTTCCAAGGAGAGCGGTTCAATTGTTGTGAAGAAGGCTTCAGGGCGCCCAAGAAAGTCCAGCAAGCGCCAGGACCGTCTCCTAAGTTGATTCAGCTGCGGGATCGGGGCACCACCAGTACAGAGCTTGCTCAGGAATGGCAGCAGGCAGGTGTGAAGTGCATCTGCACAGCACAGTGAGGCAACTTTGGAGGATGGCCTGGTGTCAAGAAGAGCATGCAACAAAAGCACTTTTCTCCAGGCAAAAACATCAGTGGACAGGATCTGATATTCTGCAAAAGGTACAGGGATTGGACTGCTGAGGACTGGGGTAAAGTCATTTTCTCTGATGAATACCCTTTCCGATTGTTTTGGGCATCCGGAAAAAGCTTGTCCGGAGAAGACAAGGTAAGCGCTACCATCAGTCCTGTGTCATGCCAACAGTAAAGCATCCTGAGACCATTCATGTGTGGGGTTGCTTCTCAGCCAAGGGAGTGGGCTCACTCACAATTTTGCCTAAGAACACATCCATGAATAAAAGAATGGTACCAACACATCCTCCGAGAGCAACTTCTCCCAACCATCCAGGAACAGTTTGGTGAAGAACAATGCCTTTTCCAGCATGATGGAGCACCTTGCCATAAGGCAAAAGTGATAACTAAGTGGCTCAGGGGAACAAAACATCRATATTTTGGGTCCATGGCCAGGAAACTCCCCAGACCTTAATCCCATTGAGAACKTGTGGTCAATCCTCAAGAGGCAGGTGGACAAACAAAAACCCMMAAATTCTGACAAACTCCAAGCATTGATTATGCATGAATGGGCTGCCATCAGTCAGGATGTGGCCCAGAAGTTAATTGACAGCATGCCAGGGCGGATTGCAGAGGTCTAGAAAAAGAAGGGWCAACACTACAAATATTGATTGACTCTTTGCATCAACTTCATGTAATTGTCAATAAAAGCCTTTGACACTTATGAAATACTTGTAATTATACTTCAGTATTCCAYAGTAACATCTGACAAAAATATCTAAAGACACTGAAGCAGCAAACTTTGTGGAAATTAATATTTGTGTCATTCTCAAAACTTTTGGCCACTACTGTACAATCAATCTTGCAGAATGCACAGACAGGCATTCGATATTGACAGCATGCATGTTTGTTTTAAAAAGTCACTGCAAATCATTTTTCCCACACCCTTCAGGAATGTGATCAAATATGTAATTTCCCTTTCTTTTACAAACTGCCGTGGCCTAATTCCAATAGTGCCAAAGTATACACCATAAAAGGTAAATGGAGGGCGTTATTGTCACCATAAAAGGTGAATGGAGGGCGTTATTGTCATCATAAAAGGTGATAGCTGGTTGTGATACAGCCTGGATTCGAACCAGTGTGCCTGTAGTGACACCTCTAGCACTGAGATGCAGTGCCTTAGACCGCTGAACCACTTGGGAGCAATTGATTAGATTTTATTTAACTTTAATTTTAGCAGGGAGTCCCATTGAGATTTAGATCTGTTTTACAAGGGAGCCCTGCATATACACAATTTATAAATACAACATAATACAAAAATGACAAAACATCTCCAATCAACAATTTGATTGCAAAGTCAGAGCTAGTAACAGGGAACTTTGTCATTCATCATTGGATTGGCTTTGGGTTACTTCATTGCTGGCTCATGTCATTTCCTGTGGGCTTTACACGGAATCCTCCAGGTATTATCTTTGAAAGCCTAAATAAACATGGTGGCCGATGATTAAGATGGCTGCTGATACAGCAGTTTTCTCCCTGTTGGGTGGTGCTGGAAGTCACAGTTTGGAGGTTGTGTTGATACTGCCACGGTCCTTTGTTGAGGCCTGTTGTCTAAAACCAGTCAAAAGTACTGCTACATTCTCCCTATGCTGCAGCCTGCAGGCACGGCCATGTGCCACTTTTAGCTTCAGAAATGCTGGGAACATATTCAAGGATTCCCTCAAAGACAAGACTACCATGGGTTCAATGTTTTCAAAGGAGGACAGGGGTCAAAGGAGAGGGATAATGGGATCACAAAGAGGAGAAATACATGTTTTGGAGACTAGAGACACAGGAGAACTACTGCTATGCATTGGGGAATGAAAAAGCACTGGTTTGGTTTCTGTGAGTTTAAGGGGTATGTTCTTCCAAGATATCTAATAGCGAAGTACATTTAGGGAGAGRGGCGCATACACACTTAACCCACAGGGCACAAACTGGGTAGCCCTTTCCTGCAGTCAATGAAGCACCCTTTTTGGCCTCATGGGTGGAATGTTATTCATATTTTTCATAATTTATAAAGTTATTATTTTTTTACCACAAAAATACGGTGTCTCTATGTCTAACAGTTTTGTTATTTTTCAGTCTTCTGTGATGTATATAAAGTGTAATATTAGGATGCAAACTCAAAATTGAATACATTTCAACTCTATATCTGACATGGTACATAATACAGGTTTCTTATTTTTTTAAAGCACATAACCATGTGTGTGTGAGGTGTATACTTTTGTTTCAAAGTAGATTTGTTTAGGGCTACCAAGATTCACTCTGTGTGGCCCTGATTTAGCTCACTGCAGTAAAAGGTTAAATCAAGGTTGTTTCAATGGGATTTGTCAATGTACTGGGACTTCAGAAAGTATTCACACCCCTTGACTTTTTCCAAATGTGTTACAGCCTGAATTTTACATTAATTAAATTAAGTTTTGTCACAGGCCTACACACATTAGGCCATAATGACAAAGTGGAATGATGTTTTTGACATCAAAGCAAACAAATATAACACATTTAAAGAGATGTATCTTCTGATTGGATAGTTCCATCTGTGCCACTGATTTAGTCTTGTAACGGCAGTCTAAGTCGTCCTCCTCCTCAGACGAGGAGAGGCGAGAAGGATCGGAGGACCAATGTACAGCGTGGTAAGTTTCCATGATTTAATAACAAGAAAACTAGACAAAATACAAAACAACAAACGTACTAACCGTCACAGTCCCGTGTGGCACAAACACTGACACAGGAAACAACCACCCACAAAATCCCAACACAAAACAAGCCACCTATATATGATTCTCAATCAGGGACAACGATTGACAGCTGCCTCTGATTGAGAACCATATTAGGCTGAACACAGAAACAGAMAAACTAGACACACAACATAGAATGCCCACCCAGCTCACGTCCTGACCAACACTAAAACAAGCACAACACATAGGACGTGACAAGTCTGGCTTTAATTGCAGCTTGTCTACAAATTGATACTTGATWTGTTGGATTCACGTCTCCATCTCAACCAAAAAAATCTAACTTTAAATGCACTTTACATGAAGTTTGAATTGATTTAGTCCTATTATTTAACTTTCATTATTGGTTGAGATGGAGACGTAAATGCAACATACATATGATTAATTTGTAGACCAACTGGTAATAAAGCCTTGCTCACACTGCAGGCCTTAATGCTCAAATCAGTTTTGTTTTTCAAATCCATTTAGGAATATTGACTCTCCAAACAGAAAGTTACAAATTACCAAATCAGATTTGTGTCTTCAGACTGTAGTCATTTGCTGACATGGCTACGCTAGTTGTCATTATGACAGGGGTGTACAGTGGTTGTGCTTTTAAATGGTTGAAAGCGCAGCGATAACGCATTGAAAATTCAACGAACTTCTGGCTGTCTTTGAGTGGGTGAACAAAGGTTACAATCTCCAAGTTCAACGTCTCAACTAAATATGCCCCACATTTCCACGTTGAAATGACCTGGTGTGCCCAGTGGGAAGTAGCTCTTGCAGGAGGAAGCCCAAGCACYGTTTGGGTTGTCATTATTGCTGGTTTGTCAGGTACGATCCCATTCAGACTTATAATTGGATGGTTTTGGGAGCAGGTGTTACAGCAGCCTCCAAAAGGATAGGTCATCATCAGAACCATTGAGAGTATGCAGGAGAAAGAAAACTGGCAAAATGGGAAATCGGGCTCCAAGGTTATATGGTGGATTGAAAATAGAAAGCAATACAATCCCCCCCCCCCGTAACTGGCTTTGTGGTTGAAAACCTTACATGCATCTGCCGCTGTATTTCAAGTGCTCATTCACTAGAGCTTCGACCTTTATTTTTCGGCAGCAAGACTGCAATTTGGGTGTGTCGTAGAGCCGCAGATAAGTATAGGCTGGCGAATATGTAGCCTACTTACGACATGAAGACAAATACTTACGGCTAAATGTTTAATGTCTGTTTGTACAACATGTCCAATTTAGGTGTCTTTTGAAGGAGCTCGACAAATAATTGTGACTTTCTGACTTTGACATCCTAGAATAAAGCTGTTTGTTTATTTCCAATTTCAAGGTGACTGACATACTTTATCTAAAAACAACATGCAGAAAAAATGTACTTGATTTATGTCATAGAAATAGAATACATACATAATGTGTCAAAGCAGCATGAGATGAATCTAATAAGGACAAGCCAAACAAAATTACAACAAAAGAACAGGGTCAGAATAATGAGGAAAAACAAGCAACATTAATAAATATGAATTCTTTAACAAATGTATATTAGTCATTATGAAGACTATTACGTGTCTCAGTGAAACATACTTGGTGTCCATTGCTATGTTATTACCATGGTAATAACCATCAAASGCTGCAGGCAAGCTGCTAATGAGAGCAGCCAATTGTGCCAATCTAAGTCCATAACTTACATTCTCTCTCACACAGCTGTTAAACACCCTCACCTGTAAATCGCCTGCAACTGTTTGCCCCTTTTCGTGTTGCTAAGAGAATGTCACTCTATGAAAGAGAAAGCCAACAGGTCCTTTCACTACATCTACTCTTTCACTCTGCTGCAAATGGAAACTCATTTGACGTCAGCGTTCATTTTCATTTTGTATTTAATTATATTTTTATTTCACCTTTATTTAACTAGGCGAGACAGTTAAAGAACAAATTCGTATTTACAATGACGGGCCTTATCAGAGATTTCTGAAAAGAACTCTTCATCCTCATTCAAGTCACAGCAACTGTTTCAATGATTTTGAAGTTCTGATATCATCTGAGGCAAACAAGGTAAAAAACAAAGTGTCTTGAAGGCCAACTGCAGTGAACCTAGAGAAAAAGACCCGAACCGTAGTTTCATAGCCTATTATATGTGCTACACAATCACAATGCAAAGTGCATCTTTCAGTTAGATTGGGGGAAACATTTTCTAACGCCACATTATTAAATAGAAGACTTATATAGGATCTCTGACTAAAACAACATGCTTCTATCATTTTTATAATAGGAAAAATAAAATGGAAGTCAGAATCATAAGTAAAAATGACAGCTATTGGGTACAATATAGCTTAAAGGACAACATCTCTCTGAAATGTTCATGTGACAAGGGTCTATAGGAGAAGATCCTCTGGTGTTTCTCAAAATTGGTAAGGACCTGTACTCATGTTTAGCCTAATGCATATTGAACTACTGTGTATGTAATGTTAATACTTTATAAATGTTCAGTATCGACACAGTAGGCCTATCTTCAAATGAACTTCCAGATTGAATGCATCAAAATGTCCCCAGTGAGCAGACAGCATTGCACTGCTAGCGGTACATGTTAATTTGTTCACCAGCATAAAATCTCTGCACAACTCGAAAAGWATAAGTTTAACCAAAGATATCCAGAAATGGCTTTTGATATACATTTATCCACACAAAAAAAAACACAATTGCTAATCATAGCCTAATTMTGAGACAATGAGTCACAGTTCTCAATGCAAGGTGTATAGTGCCTTTTTAAATTACTTTAAAGTATGTATCATATTAGGTAGGCCTATGTGTGTTTTTTTTATATAGACATAAATAGTTGGAGATAGCCTAATTTGGGGAAAGTTACAAGCGCTAAACCTATAAGCACTTGTATAATGGGACCAATTCAATAAAATACATTAAATTTGAGGTTTATAGGCTACTGTAAAAGTTCAGTGCGAAAGGATGACGAATGCTTAATTTGTGGCAGATTATATTAGAATTGACTGCTGAATGAACGACAAATGAACGGTCAATATATTGCAACAGTAGGGTTGTTGCAAGTGCGCAGTGACTCTAAGGTTTCTCAGACAGTGGATAGCACAGCCCTTGTATAAATGCCGTCCCGGGACAATGTGCTGAATTGGCAGCCTATTTATAAATCTGCCATTTGGACGTGGACGGCACTCTAATGCCACTTTACCTTATGAGGGAACTTCAACCCACAGCACCTGCTCAAAACAAAATGCCATACGAGATCAACTTCAGCCCCGCGGTCCGTGGACGGTCCCGTCGTCAGATTGTTTTTCAAACAGACACTCTTTTACAACGGGAATGTGCTTCTCAATTGGTCAACCATGCATAAGTACAGACAATTAACCTTCGCCGAAGAGTATTGGCACCGTTTAAATCAGGATAAACGATCGAAATGTGTTCAAATGGCAATAAGGCTACTGCATTTCAATTGTAGGTTATTTAGAATAAAAATTGAGTGGAACGTTGTGCCCTTTATAGCCTAACTGGGTGTCACTCCCAGTGTCAACAAGTTTAAGGGACCAAAAAAATAAATCTTTRTGGCAATTATCCGGATATTGCCACAATCAACTACATTTCCTTTTTAGTGGTTTTAAACATCACTTGCACGCGTCGTGCATTAATTTGGCGTCAGTGCATACGAGGGCTCTCTATAAAAACGTTATCACTGCGTGTGCAGCACTCTAGACGCGTTATCTGAGAACTTGAGTGCGTCTAAATTTGTGGAACACCCTAAAGTGATGACCTATCTCCCTTTTCCAGAAAGGCTACGGTGGTTATGTGCGCCTTGTCCTCCTATACCCTGACATGTATCATTTAGTTCACCCCATGAATCCTCACCGTGACTTTCACTCTCACCAATTAGGCTATTGTCAAGTGCAAGGCAAGATGTACACTTCTGACTTTTTGGGAAATTATGTATGGAGCGTGACTAAATTAACGCTGCTTTTTATAACATGCATAAGCTATGACATTAATGAATTACATTACATTTCGTAATTTGCTACCGTAGGCTTAATAGGTGTTGTATTGCTAGTAGGCTAGCCTAAGTCAAAAGCAAATTTAGAGAGAAAATGAATCTAGTCTATAGGCTCCAGCCTGTTTTCAACTAAAACACGAAAAATACATTTACATGTAGGATATATAGCCTAGAGGCAATCAATTCCAATTGAAAACAACTTACTTAAATAAGTTCTCCTTTCGTCGCACGGTGTTCTCCGCTGGGACCAATGTCTTGTTTCTTCAGTATTGTCTCCCACTGGATCCGTTTTAGAACGAAGGGTTACGTCTATTTTAATTTATGACTCACAACGCATTATTTTAGGGTCCGTTTCTGTGACCCGAAAGAGTAAACTTGTGAGAGAGTAATGGTTTACTCCGCAGACAGCGTCAACAGTATTCCCATTTTCCAATTGATTAGAACTGTATCAAATTCATTCTGATTTGGACATGCCGCCGAAGCAAACCGGACTCGCGAGCGCACTGCGAATCAACTCTGAAAGGCATTTACACTTAAGGTGGTGGCAAGAAAAGCGCACGTCGTTTCCAATGAATAGTACCACTATGTGGCCGAACAGGAAACTACCTCCTACTAAAGTAGACGACAATAACTTAMCAGCCATCTGCAAGCCACAGGGCTCGCTCGCAAAGCCGGAATGTCGAAAAAACTAATTTTATTCAACTGATTGTGGGCCTATTACACTAACGGGTTGACATAAACCCGACTGCAAGGAATTATATACGTTTACAGCCTAGTTCTTTAAACACTCAAGTTTAGCCAAGTAGTTCAGACTAAAACACTCAACGAAACGTAGCTATATTCACAATATTGACAAAATATCGCTATATTTTGTCAATTCCATACGCAATGAAAAAATCTATCTTGCAAAGATAAAAGCTGAACCTCTTAATAACCTATGATGCAGGGGCTTTCGACTGGGGGGGGGACAGACAGCCAGTCAAAGCATCATATTAATATACATGTTGAAATATAACAACAACCAACAACATAGCCTATTGTTACCTTGGCTTGATGTAGGGCCCCATCCAGTCTGWGGGTATCCCGTTGTGTTATCAAAGGACAATCATATCACTGTTGTCTGTATCGGAGGAGAATGCAATAAAGTTAACTTGTGTGGCCATGGGCCACTGAATTAAATCTCCGGTGCGCAAAGTGAGTTTCGCTTGTCAGAATTGAGGCGCGTTGATAACTTAATTTATCCGTCTTCAGCTAGTCAATCTTGGCTATCAACTTGATACAGTAAACGCATTTCCCGTCGTGCAACAATCTCTCAAAGTGAGGCGAAGTGAGTGAGTGTTCAGTGTTGTCGGAACGGACAGGACTCCCCTCTCCCCTATGGATGCAAAGAAAGGAGATGAGAGAGAAGAAGATGAGGAGAGAAGAGGAGGAGAGAGAGAATGAGAGAGAGAGAGAGAGAGAGGAAGAAGAGAGAGAGAGAAGAAGTGCAGAAGAGAGAGAACAAAAACGTTTTATAAATAGGTCCATTGGAATTTATATAATGATTAATTTGTGCTTCAACATACAATAACCACAGTGCATAACTGCGTTGGCTCTTTTGCTTTATCAGTAAAACAAGTTCTCCTTTTGGTTATTTATAATAGGCGAATTGTAAAATCTGGCTCTTATAATACACGATTTGATAAGGAAATCAAACTACCGCTAATTTAGCAATGCCAAAGCAACCAGACTTGCGTTGGTTGTTAAATGTCAATGTCATTCATGGCACACATTTGACAAAGTGGCCATCTAAAACAAATATTGTTTTGGCGGGTGACTTGTTTAATTCATTCGTTTGTATAAACACTTTTGGATACATTTCACTAAGAAGAATATCCTGTTATGTTGACATTTTTGCATAAAATATTTGTCGAATAATTATATGTTAATATAATGACAGCGCTAATACGTAGTGAAATGATGTTTGGCTACTTTCTCATCGTTGGCTAGATAAACAGCCTACTCCGATATAATAGACACGTTTCACAAAGTGTTTTAAGTCAGCCCATAGCCTATGAGCAATTCAAGAATTTTAATACATTTGTTATTCATCGATATTTTTTAAATTAATTGTAGTTTACTAAAACGGAAATGTAGGCTATTTGCTTGTCAACCCGTTGAATCAGCTGTTAAAATACGAGACGCTTCTGGAAAAGGTAAATCACGCCTATTTACACCCCTATTTACACCCCGCTGTTTCACCCCACTGGTTGAAACAGCGTTGTTCCAATGTCATTTCAATAAAATTACATTGAACCAATGTGGAATAGACGTTGCATTGATGTCTGTGCCCAGTGGGACTGTTCTGCAATTTCGACCCAATCACGGACGTTTTCGTTGATAGGCCTACTACTAAACTTGTATAAAAGTTACTGTTATCAGATGTTCACATGTTGTAAACATCACCTTCTCTAACTGATAGTCTATAGGTGGATCCATATGCAATGATAAAAATGTATTGAAAGAATAAAAATACAAAATCGGTTAGTCAAGACATGCCATTGTTTTCTAATGACTTCAAATTATGGTTATTACTAGTAGGCGTTCTTTATTGCCTTCAAAGATTATGAATTACTAGACTATTACAGCGCATATGGAGTTGAAACTTGAAATATGAGTTCCGTTTGAAGATATGCCTGGTAAAATTGTGGAACAATTCAGTTACTCTTACGCCACCATGTGGTAAAATTAGACAGCYCAGCTCAAATTTACCAGGGTGTCTATGAAATTAGGGCCCTGCGTTTTGGTTAATCATGTCACATGACCTGGATTTGAACGTTTATTTCAAGCTTTTTCATCGGCCTGTCCGCTTTTCTTTTTATGTCAGATGGTCCAGCAACATCCTCAGGCAATTGCTTGATTTTTTGGCCTAAAATAATGGTTAATGGTTCAAATCCAGGTCATGTGACACGATTAGCCAAAACACAGGGCCCTATGACCACTGCCCAGTAGCAAGCAAACTTTTGGCCGATAT
The DNA here is from genome assembly GCF_002910315.2 of Salvelinus sp. IW2-2015. Taxonomy (NCBI): domain Eukaryota; kingdom Metazoa; phylum Chordata; class Actinopteri; order Salmoniformes; family Salmonidae; genus Salvelinus; species Salvelinus sp. IW2-2015. The sequence continues at coordinate 1,440,654 of NC_036853.1, forward strand.
CAAAATGAGAATATGTAGTATGGAGAGCATTTTCCTTGGGCTGTAGGATGGTAGGCCTATAAGCATAGCCTCAATGGRTCAAATTCAAACAGTCCCATTACAAGTCAGAATGTTGAATAAACTTCATTCGAACTTACTCYACCTGGGCTGTAATCATTAGTCYAAACAGTACACAAGAGTTTCTATTGGACACATTCAGGTAGGACCCTCCGTTTTACTCCGTTTAAGAAAATGTTTTGCYACCGAATCTGTGTAAAAAATATGACCCTGTTGTCCACTGATTGTCCTTATGTCATTGGACATTTTCGAAGAAAAAAACATATCCACAGGAAAGTATTATTAAACCGACTTCAAATCGCAGGTCTGTGTGTGGCTCTCACAATTTGTTTCTTCATCACCTGWKGCACGCGCACAAGACGTAACTACACGATGCATGCATACTAACCGAAGTCTTGAAGGTGTTAACATGATTTTGTGCATGTGCCAGGTGATGACAATCTCAACAGCAGTAGCAGAGTTTTGAAATTGGCTTTAATAGTACTTACCTGTGGATACACAAWGACCAACCACGCAGACAACMRGTAGAGTAAGTGAAAATGTAATTTTATTCAACATTCTGACTTGTAAAGAAGCTTTCCAAATTTGTGCAGTGCTTTGTTTCACACTGTGCAACCAGAAAGGTGTCACAGTCTGATGTATTAGGACATAGGATGGAGTTCTTCACAGTGGAGTGTCTAAGGACACCAAGAACTTTTTCAGTTCTCAGTTGACCTTTTATTTAGGTCATGGTTAAAATGACATTGGATGGATACTAGTTAGTACTTGTCTTAATGTTGATACTAGTTATACAGTCTTAAATGTTGATACTAGTTAGTACAGTCTTAATGTTGATACTAGTTATAGTCTTAATGTTGAATACTAGTTAGTACAGTCTTAATGTTGATACTAGTTAGTACAGTCTTAATTGTTGATACTGTTAGTACAGTCTTAATGTTGATACTAGTTAGTACAGTCTTAATGTTGATACTAGTTAGTCAGTCTTAATGTTGAACTAGTTAGTACAGTCTTAATGTTGATACTAGTTAGTACAGTCTTAATGTTGATACTAGTTAGTACAGTCTTAAATGTTGATACTGTTAGTACAGTCTTAATGTTGATACTAGTTATAGTCTTAATGTTGAACTATTTAGTACAGTCTTAATGTTGATACTAGTTGGTACAGTCTTAATGTTGATACTAGTTAGTACAGTCTTAATGTTGATACTAGTTAGTACAGTCTAATGTTGATACTAGTTAGTAGTCTTAATGTTGATACTAGTTTATAGTCTCTAATGTTGATACTAGTTAGTAGCTGTCTTAATGTTGATACTAGATAGTACAGTCTTAATGTTGATACTAGTTAGTACAGTCTTAATGTTGATACTAGTTTTATAGTCTTAATGTTGATACTAGTTCATAGTCTTAATGTTGATACTAGTTAGTACAGTCTTAATGTTGATACAAGTGTACAGTCTTAATGTTGATACTAGTTTATAGTCTTAATGTTGATACTAGTTAGTACAGTCTTAATGTTGATACTAGTTAGTACAGTCTTAATGTTGATACTAGTTTAGTACAGTCTTAATTTGATAACTAGTTAAGTACAGTCTTAATGTTGATACTAATTTTATGTCTTAATGTTGATACTAGTTAGTACAGTCTTATGTTGATACTAGTTAGTACAGTCTTAATGTTGATACTAGTTAGTACATGTCTAATGTTGATACTAGTTAGTACAGTCTTAATGTTGATACTAATTTATAGTCTTAATGTTGATCATAGTTAGTCAGTCTTAATGTTGATTACTAGTTAGTACAGTCTTAATGTTGATACTAGTTAGTACAGTCTTAATGTTGATACTAGTTAGTACAGTCTTCATGTTGATACTAGTTAATACAGTCTTAATGTTTGATACTAGTTAGTAACAGTCTTAATGTTGATACTAGTTAGTACAGTCTTAATGTTGATACTAGTTATACAGTCTTAATGTTGATACTAGTTAGTACAGTCTTGATATTGATACTAGTTCTTTCCTATGTTGTTTATTTGCAGATACCATCCA
>NC_036853.1:1442779-1500486 GCF_002910315.2 Salvelinus sp. IW2-2015
ATACATTATACATCTTCATGTATTACTAGTTATACAGTCTTGAATTGATACTAGTCTAGTACCATGTTTAATGTATACAGTTATATGTCTATTAAGGTTGATAACATTGATTGACAGTCTTAATGTTTAACTAGTAATAACATCTTAATTTGATACTATAGTACGTCTTAATTTATACTGTTATACAGTCTTATGTTGATACTAGTAGTAACAGTCTTAATGTTGATACTAGTTAGTACAGTCTATGTTGATACTATTAGTACAGTCTTAATGTTGATACTAGTTTTATAGTCTAATGTTGAACTAGTTAAGTACATCTTAATTATACATTTATAGTCTTAATGTTGATACTAGTTAGTACAGCCTTAATGTTGAAACTAGTTAGTAACAGTCTTAATGTTGATACTAGTTAGTACAGTCTTAATGTTGATACACTTAGTACAGTCTTAATTTGATACTATAGTACAGTCTTAATTTGAACTATTAGTACAGTCTTAATGTTGATACTAGTTATGTCTTAATGTTGATACTATTAGTACGTCTTAATGTTGATACTAGTTAGTACAGTCTTAATGTTGATACTAGTTAGTACAGTCTTAATGTTGATACTAGTTAGACAGTCTTAATGTTGATACTAGTAGTACACTAATGTTGATACTATTAGTACAGTCTTAATGTTGATACTAGTTATAGTTCTTAATTTGATACTAGTTTATAGTCTTAATGTTGATACTATTTAGTACAGTTCTATGTTGATACTAGTTAGTACAGTCTTAATGTTGATACTATTAGTACAGTCTTAATGTTGATACTAGTTAGTAGTCTTAATGTTAACTATAGACTCTTAATTTGATACTATTTATATCTAAGTTTACTAGTTAGTACATGTTTAATGTTGATACTAGTTAGTACAGTCTTAATGTTGATACTAGTTAGTACAGTCTTAATGTTGACTATTTGTTAGCATCTTAATGTTGATACAGTTAGTACAGTCTTAATGTTGATACTAGTTAGTACAGTGTTAATGTTGATACTAGTAGTTACAGTCTTAATGTTGATACTAGTTATATGTCTTAATGTTGATACTAGTTATACTGTCTTAATGTTTATACTTAGTTAGTACAGTCTTAATGTTGATACTAGTTAGTACAGTCTTAATGTTGATACTATTAGACAGTCTTAATGTTGATACTAGTTAGTACAGTCTTAATTTGATACTATTTATAGTCTAATGTTGATACTAGTTATACAGTCAGTTACAGTTGCTAGTCTTAATGTTTGATACTAGTTAGTACAGTCTTAATGTTGATACTAGTTAGTACAGTCTTAATGTTGATACTAGTATACAGTCTTAATGTTGATACTAGTTAGTACATCCTTAATTTGAACTATAGTACAGTCTTAATGTTATACTAGTAGTACGTCTTAATGTTATACTATTAGTACAGTCTTAATGTTGATACTATGACAGTCTATTATACTAGTTTATAGTCTTAATGTTGATACTAGTTATTGTTTAATGTTGATACTAGTTAGTACAGCTTTAATGTTGATACTAGTTAGTACAGTCTTAATGTTGATACTAGTTAGTACAGTCTAATGTTGATACTAGTTAGTACATCTCTAATGTTGATACTAGTTAGTCAAGTCTTAATGTGATACTAGTTATACAGTCTTAATGTTGATACTAGTTAGTACAGTCTTAATGGTTGATACTATTATACAGTCTTAATGTTATACTTAGTTTAGTAGTCTTAATGTTGATACTAGTTAGTACAGTCTTAATGTTGATACTAGTTAGTACAGTCTTATGTTATACAGTTAGTACAGTCTTAATGTTACTATTTGTACTCTTAAGTATAATTAGTACAGTCTTTAATGTTGATACTAGTTATAGTCTTATGTTGTACAGTTAGTACAGTTCTTAATGTTGATACTAGTTAGTACAGTCTTAATGTTGATACTAGTTAGTACAGTCTTAATGTTGATACTAGTTAGTACAGTCTTAATGTTGATACTATTAGTACAGTCTTAATTATTACTATTTGTACAGTTCTCAATGTTGATACTAGTTAGTACAGTCTAAATTCTTGAATGTTGAACTAGTTTATATGTCTTAAATGTTGATACTAGTTAAGTACTGTTCTATGGCGAGGGGAGCAGGGAGGGATGTTCGACATACTGTAGAAGCTATTCACATTTTGTCAGGAATGGGATGTACATATACACTCTCAAAAAAAATAAAGAACACTTAACAACACATGTAACTCCAAGTCAAATCACACTTCTGTGAAATCAAAATGTCACATTAGGAGCAACACTGTATTGACAATAAATTTCACATGCTGTTGTGCAAATGATATACAAAAGGTGAAATATATAGCAATCGCAAGACACCCCCAATTGAAAGTAGTGTTCTGATGTGACCACAGAACACTTCTCAGTTCCTATAACTTCCTGGCTTATGTTTTGTTCACTTTGAAGCTGGGTGCTTTCACTCTGGAGTCGGGTAGCATGAAGACGGAGTCCTAACACCCACACAGTGGCCAGGTATGCAGCTCATCCAGGATGGCCACACAATGCGCTGTGGCAAGAAGGTTTGCTGTGTCTGTCAGCCGTAGTGTCCAAGGCATTGAGCGCGGCCACCCAGGGAACAGCCATACATCAGGAACGTGGAGGAGCCGAAAAATAGACATCGCCAAACCCGAGGGCAAGCCACAACAACCACGCAAGCAAGGACAGCTACCTACCGCCTCTTGTGCAAGAGAGAGCACCGCCAAAGCCATGCAAAATGACTCCAGACAAGGCCAAATGGCATGTGGCCTCTCAAACGACTCGACGTCAGAAACAGACTCCATAGGGTGGTATGAGGTGGCGCCGACGTCACAGGTGGGTTGTGCTTATGGCCCAACACCGAGCAGGACGTTGGCCATTGCCAAACACCAGATTGCCCAAATTCGCCACCTGGCGCTTGCTCTTCACCAGATGAAAGCAGGTCCACACTGAGCCGCGGGGGGGTGGTATGACACATGTGACGAGACGTGACAGGTCTGGAAAAGGACGCCGTGAGAGAACGTTCTGCTGCCTTTGCAACATCCTAGCAATGACCAGTTGGCGAAGTAAAATGAGTCAGTCATGGGCATGGTGGCATTATCTATAGTGTAGCAGACCGCACAGACCATCATGTAAGCTCGGCACAAGCAAGGAATCATAAAGACACGGCTATACAAGACACCTACAACAATGAACTACAGGCGATAACAACTAGAGGAAAAATCGGAGAATATAACGTCAATTACAAAACACCATAGCACACGCTGACCAGGGTTACAACCCGTACTAAATTGCAAAACTGTAACAACAAGCCCATAGCACCACCAAATATAATGAATTCGAGCCACAGTTAGAACCGTGAGCGCGTCTACAAGTATATATGTCACCCGCCAATAACCTTATTTTCTAGTACCGAGTTCAGACATCCAATTTATTTATGATCACAGACACACCCACTTGCATAAAAACACAGCCCGCCCTCCATCCTCGTTACAGGCTATCAACACCTTAACGCTATAGATTATACTCTATGAAACGCGAAAACATTAGCGTCAACAATTAACCAAAACCCGCCAGGAAAAAACGCAACAAACTAAGACATTGCTAAGCGACGAACGAAGCAACCACTAAGTACAGCCTCTCTTGAAAAAGCAAACCTCTCGATATAAAAAATTATTGCCTATATCGAATCTCCCATTCCTCAAAAGAAAATGAAAAAGCATGTATTAAATTTTAAATTCACACACAGGAACTGCTCCTGAAGGTTTCCTATTTCGCTTTCATAGGACGTTTTTCTAGCACACCATGATACTACATACTGACAGTTAGCTTGCTGATTGGGTTAGGCTGCGTTCTATACGCACTTTGTGACATACAAGCTGAGGTGAAAAGAAGGCTTTTATAAAATACATATTGATGATGATTGATATATACCCTAACACCCACGTGAGCAAACACACACTTAAGGAGAAATCCTTATCTGTGTTATAACAGCCTACTGCCAATAGCCCTAGCATTACCGCCCCCTCACACTCGGACAATCAGAGAGTGAAGCAAATTATTGAGGCCCTGGTGGCACAAATAATCAAAAGGTCTGACATAGATGCTTGGGAAAAAATGTAAAATGAGGAACCAGAGTGTGTTCAGGGAAAAGGTGATCTGAGCTCCATCAGCTAGGACTTGACATTTAGTTAATTAAACTCCCCATTTCTTGCCTCAATTTTGCATGGCTTTCTCAAACATCTACAACTTATATGCATTCGCATCATCAAGTCCTCTTCTTGAGTTGACTCCGGATGAATAACTGTTGAACATCTGAGCTTGTGGGTTGTTTGTGTGAAGGTGGGAGTGTATGTATCCACATCTGTTGCTGATGGGGTAATGAATTTAGGAACAATATAGGATGAATCACAGTAATTGTTATGCCAAAATAATAATTACTTACAACGAAAAATGTCCATTTTGAAATGCCGAATTCTGTATAGGTAACAATCCTTCATATGACTGCCTACATATTAACTCATATGATTAGTTAATGTGGAATAAATTAGATTGCGAGTGTTTTTTTAATACTACTAATATATACACTACCGTTCAAAGTTTGCGTCACTTAGAATATGCCCGTTGTTTTTAAAGAAAAGCACATTTTTGCTCCATTAAAACAAAATTGATCAGAAATACAGTGGAAGAACATTGTTAATGTTGTAAACTTAATGTTGATACTATTAGTATCATTCTTAATCGTTATATATCTATTAGTACAGTCTTTAATGATTGATACTATTTAGTCTTAGTTATTACTAGTCATAGTTCTTAATTGTGAGTAACAGTAGACAGTCTTAATTGTGACTACTAGTTAGACGAGTCTTAATGTTGATACTAGTTATACAGTTTAATTTTGGAAACTAGTTATATTCTTATATTGTATAGATTACTAGTCTCATATCTTAAATGTATGATTACATATAGTACAGTCTTAATCTTGATACTATTTCAGTACATCCTATATAAGTGTATAGTTATTATACAGTCTTAATGTTGCATACTAGTTTATAGTCTTAAGGTTTGATACTTAACTTAGTACAGTCTATAATGTTACACAGTTAGCTACAGTCTTAATGTTGTACTATTAGTACAGATCTCTAATATGTTACGCATACTAGTTACTCAGTTAAATGTTGAATACCTTAATTCTCTCTAAGTGTTGATACTATTAGACAGTCTTAATGTATTTACTAGTAGTACCAGTCTAATTGATACCTCGTTGTACAGTCTTAATGTTGATACTAGTTTTATAGTCTTAATGTGATACTATAGTACACGTCTAATGTTATACAGTTATACAGTCTTAAGTTGATACTATTAGTACAGCTACTTAAGGGCTAACTAGTTATTACACTTTATTGTTATACTATTATATCGTATTCTTAAGTTGACTACTAAGTATTATTCTCTATCTTAATGGTTCGATACTAAGTTAGTACTGTCTTAATGTTGATACTAGTTATACATCTTAAGTTGATACTAGTTAGTTAACAGGTTTCTTAATGTTTGAATATCTCAGTTAATTATCCGTCTAAGTTTTGTATTACATATTAGTACAGTCTTAATGTTAATAACTAGTTAGTCAGTCTGTAATCTTTATATACAAGTTAGTACGTCTTAAGGTTATACTATTTTGAACCAGTCTTATGTTGATACTATAGTACGATTTCATGTTGATACTAGTTAGTACATCTTAAGTTGATACTATTAGTACTATCTAATGTTGTATACTAGTTATATAGTCGTAATGTTGATACTAGTTATACATCTTATATGCTTAGATACTAGGTATATAAGTATTAATTTAATACTAGTTTCCATTTTCTTTAATGGTTCATAAACTATACTACAGTTACTAATTATTGATACTATATACATTCTTAATGTTGATACTATTAGTACATCCTTATACTTCAGATACAGTTAGTACAGCTTTAATGTGATACTAGTTATACTATGTGCGTTAAAGTTGTACTATATACAGTACTAATGTTGTATACTGTTATACACGATTCTTAATGTTTGATACTGAGTTTATACTGCTCCTTGTAATTGTTGATACATATGAGTTACAGTTCTTAATGTTGATTACTATTAGAAACAGTCTTATATGATCACTAGATATTAGTTCTAATGTTATACTAGTTAGTACATGTCTTATGTTATACTAGTTAGATTACAACGTCGTTAAGTGATACTGAGCTACAGTCCCTTAATTTTGTCCTATTAATAACATCTAATGTTAAATATGTAGTAACAGTTTCTTGAAATTGTTATACTATTATACAGTATTAATGTGATACTATTTTATACAGTCTTCATTGTTGACATACTAGTTAGTACAGTCTAATGTTGATACAGTTGGAGTACAGTCTCTTTAATGTTAGATGACTAGATTAATACTCTTAATGTTTGTATACTAGTTATACGTACTTAATGTTATACTATTAGTACAGTCTTAATGTTTTAGCTAGTTAATTTAACAAGGTGCGTATCTCTGAAATTATCTATTAGTACATACTACAATGCTATGATAAACTAGTTATAGTGACAGTACTAAAGCTTAAACTAGTATTATATTCATCATTTGATACTAGTATAGTACATGTCAAATGATCTAATAACTAAGATCTGTACGAGGTCTTACGATGATAACCTATTTTACGTATCAGTCTTAATTCTTGAGCGATTATATATAATTCTTAGTGTTGATACTAGTTCCATATTAATTTATACTAAATGAGTACAGTCTCTAATTGTCCGATATCACTTAGTAACAGTGAGAAATTGCCAAAAACCCTGCATTAAGATTTATCTACTATGCTTGTGAATAGTCTTAATTGTATCAAACGACTAGCTTGTTAGTATCAAGATCCTTATCTTAACATGTCATACTAGTTCATACTTTCACTCATAGATGATTATCAGATACCGAGTTCAGTACACGTTCTATATGGCTTGCATAACTATCTAGTACAATCTTCATGTTGATACTATTTATCTATCTTAATGTATAACTAGTAATATAAAGAAAGTACAGTTCTTAATGTTATACTACGTTATACAGCTTAAGTTGAACTAGTTAGTACAGTCTTAATGTGATACTAGTTAGTACAGTCTTAGGATCTATGATACTAACATTATAGTCTTTCATAGTTAGCAACTAAATTTATACATCTTAATGTGATACTAGTAGTACAGATCAGAATGATGAACCTAATTTACATTCTTACTGAATGTTACTATGTAAGGTACAACGTTCATGTCTAAGTACTATTTGAGAATACAATCACATAATGTTCGGATACTCATTTACATACAGTAGTATCAACATGAAGACTGTTTAAAATAGTATCAAAATGAAGACTGTATAAATTAGTATCAACATGAAGACTGTTTAAAATAGTATCAAAATGAAGACTGTATAAAATAGTATCTACATAAACTAGTATCAACATGAAGACTGTATAAAGTATGAATGAGATTACCTCAAATCAAACAAGGTTATTGAAGCAAATGGCAAACCATCATAAACAAAGGATAAATTATTGAGTTTTACAACTTAAGTCCAGCTGGGAAAGCACATGGAATGAACAAACATAGGAACATATATTGATAAACACAAGGAAATCTTCAACACCAAATGCATACGTATAAAGGAAAGAACAAATGGACTTAAATCAATAACTTCAAGGTCATAGGTCTAAACTACACATTTAAACACATTCTTCAAAAATGACAAATTAATTTGTAAAAGCTTCCAGCCAATTAGGTAACCACCTTGATTAGGAGCAGGTGAGGCTACTTAAGGCTGTTGGAGAAGGAAGTCCCACCCCTGCAGGAAACTGGTAGGGATGACTGGTGATTGGTGGAAATCAGTATGTGAAGGGAAAATTCATTTTTTCCCTGTGTTTTGTATCATATTGTACAACAGCTGATTAAACTAACACTGTAAAAAAACTARAACATTTAATCAGTGTTATTTCCTGATAGTTGCTGGATGAAAATACAATCTACACAGGACCTTCTAATCAGCAGGTTTCGCATTGGTGGAGTTTAGCGTGCCTGGTGACATCACCAGGCGGTATAAGTTAATACAGATCAATGAGGGAGTTCTATTAACCTGAGCCGGTGCCCCGGTCAACATCATCCAGAAAAATACATATATTTTCCATAAAATATGTTTGAATTTTCAAACTAGTTTTATTGGGAAGGCAAATAAAKCATTTTATAAGAGCAATCACTTTGCATGTGAAAACACAGACTCCTACTCATTACTCCACATTCTTAATCTAGCCTAGGCTACGTCACTTTTGTTTTGAGTCGACTTCGCCGTGGGCGTAGAATGGGGCACCTGTCTCACGCCCGGGAGGCAGCCCGGTTCCAAAACGAATGACCTGGTGAYCTCCTCACACCGGGGTAACCAACCCCAGATAATCGATTCCCCTCACTTACAAAGAGAGTTCCAAACCTCTCTGCCAATAACAGCTCGTTTTGAGATGACATATCCCTTCCTCTCAGACCACTCCCAGACAGTCCTAGCAAAGAAACGGCTGCATACGGCCTTTTAAGAGCTAGAGCTTTAAAAAATAAAAAATAAACATGRGTTAGTGCAGCAGTGTTCTTGCTGAAGCAAGCACATTAATTAAMAGAACAAAAGTAATTATCACAACACATAAAAAAAAAGAAATATTTCACTCAATGGGTCGTTCCATGCACAACTAGAGTGCCTTTTATGTCCCTCAGACATTATATGTGTACATTTTGATAAAACATTCAAYTTAACAGTTGGATCACATACATTTGAAGTTGGAAATTTACATTACACCTTAGCCAAATTCATTTAAACTCAGTTTTTCACAATTCCTGACATTTCATCCTAGTAAAAATTCCCTGTCTTAGGTCAGTTAGGATCACCACTTTATTTTAAGAATGTGAAATGTCAGAATAAATAGTAGAGAGAATGATTTATTTCAGCTTTTATTTCTTTCATCACATTCTCAGTGGGTCAGAAGTTTAATACACTCAATTAGTATTTGGTAGCATTGCCTTTAAATTGTTTAACTTGGTCAAATGTTTCGGGTAGCCTTCACAAGCTTCCCACAGTAAGTTGGGTTATATTTGTCCCATTCCTCCTGACAGAGCTGGTGTAACTGAGTCAGGTCAGTAGGCCTCCTTGCTCGCACACACTTTTTAGTTCTGCCCACAAATTCTCAATAGGATTGAAGTCAGGGCTTTGTGATGGTAACTCCGATACCTTGACTTTGTTATCCTGAAACCATTTTGCCACAACTTTGGAAGTATGCTTGGGGTCATTGTCCATTTGGAAGAACCATTTGCAACCAGCTTTAACTTCCTGACTGATGTGTGAGATGTTGCTTCAATATAGCCACATAATTTTCCAACCTCATGATGCCATCTATTTGTGAAGTGCACCAGTCCCTCCTGCAGCAAAGCACCCCCACAACATGATGCTGCCACCCCCGTGCTTCACGGTTGGGACTGGTGTTCTTCGGCTTGCAAGCCTCCCCCTTTTTCCTCCAAACATAACGATGGTCATTATGGCCAAAACAAGTTCTTTTTTGTTTCATCAGACCACAGGACATTTCTCCAAAAAGTACAATCTTTGTCCCCATGTGCAGTTGCAAACCGTAGTCTGGCTTTTTTTATGGCGGTTTTGGAGCAGTGGCTTCTTCCTTGCTGACCGGCCTTTCAGGTTATGTCAATATAGGACTCGTTTTACTGTGGATATAGATACTTTTATACCTGTTTCCTCCAGCATCTTCACAAGGTCCTTTGCTGTTGTTCTGTGATTGATTTGCACTTTTCGCACCAAAGTACGTTCATCTCTAGGAGACAGAACGCGTGTTTATACCTGCGTACTATTGTTTGTACAGATGAACATGGTACCGTCAGGTGTTTGGAAATTGCTCCCAAGGATGAACCAGACTTGTGGAGGTTTACAATTTTTTTTTCTGTGGTCTTGGCTGATTTCTTTTGATTTTCCCATGATTTCAAGCAAAGAGGCACTGAGTTTGAAGGTAGGCCTTGAAATATATCCACAGGTACACTTCCAATTGATTCAGTGACGTCAATTAGCCTATCTGAAGCTTCTGAAGCCATGACATCATTTTCTGGAATTTTCCAAGCTGTTTAAAGGCACAGTCAACTTAGTGTATGTAAACTTCTGACCCACTGGAATTGTGATACAGTGAATTATAATCTGTGAAATAATCTGTCTGTATACAACTGTTGGAAAAATTACTTGTCATGCACAAAGTAGATGTCCTAACYGACTTGCCAAAGCTATAGTTTGTTAACAAGAAATTTGTTGAGTGGTTGAAAAACAAGTTTTAATGACTCCAACCTAAGTGTATGTAAACTTCCGACTTCAACTGTACATATTACCTCAATTACCTCGACTAACCGGTGCCCCCGTACATTGACTCTGTACCGGTACCCCCCTGTATATAGTCTCACTATTGTTATTTTACTGCTGCTCTTCAATTACTTGTTACTTTTATTTCTAATTCATTTTTCATTTTTCTTTACTGCATTGTTGGTTAGGGGCTAGTAGGTAAGCATTTCACTGTAAGGTCTACAGCTGTTGTATTCGGCGCATGTGACTAATACAACTTTATTYGATTTTTWGATTTTTATTTAGTAGTGTCGAGGTTAGACAGTTGTCACRTCCTGACCTTAGTTCCTTTTTTATGTCTCTATTTTGGTTTGGTCAGGGCGTGAGTTGGGGTGGGCATTCTATGTTTTTTGTTCTATGTTTTCTAGTTCTATGTGTTTGGCCTGGTATGGTTCCCAATCAGAGGCAGCTGTCTATCRTTGTCTCTGATTGAGAACCATACTTAGGTAGCCTGTTCCCACCTGTGTTTGTGGGTAGTTATTTTCTGTTTAGTGTTTGTATCACCTGTCAGAACTGTTTCGATTTTCATTGTTTCACTTTCGTTATTCTGTTATTGCAGTGTTCAGTTTGTTTATTAAAATTAACATGGACACTTACCACGCTGCGTTTTGGTCCGATCCTTCCTATTCCTCATCTGAAGAAAACGACGATCGTTACAACAGTATATGAATGGCAGCAGCTGTAGTAGAAACATGCAGAGGTAAAAGGCTACAGTGCTACCGGCACGGCAGATGTAACCTTGGCCTACCACAGCAGCCCTGCGTGCTTTCTTGTACATGCGTCCATAACAGGAGCGGATGATGATGACTGAAAGAGTCGAGATGAGGCTGGGAGGGCCGAAGAACAGTACATTTTGCTCTGGAATAAAACAAATAGACCCTTCCACAATTCGAGGTTCAAGAACAGTCCTGCAGTGGCTTTGTTAACAGAACCTTGTCCCAGGTTGATCACTACCAACACTGACACTCRAAACCCAGCTTAGCCCCGAGGCAAGCTGCAGATGCCTGGAAATTATTATGCTCAGGTAGTAGATGCTGTGGCAAATAAACACATATCTTTCTATTGCCATGAGGCCCAGAGTCATCTGAGAGCTCAGGAAGACAGCTGTCACACCACTGAAATGTGTTGTGCACCAACCCCCCAAAACTCACTGTGGGGGGAACAGAAAATAGTATGACACAGGGAATAAAGCTCYAATAAAGCTATGCAAAATATTACAGATCAATAAATGACTTAACAAGGCATAGGACGGCTGTCAGAAGCGTTCTCTAAGTCTCAACAGCCCAATGGGTAGTGTGAAAGGGCTAAGTGAACTTAACAGGTAGTCTAATGCAACCTTTGTTCCTGGGGTTAGGAATKAAAGTTTCATGATGACACTACAAAGAGCTGTTCATTGCCAGAGAAAATAGAAAAAGAATGACATGAGTCCAAAAAATGTATGTTTCCCCGGCAACGATGTGCCAGAAAAAAACAGGCAGACGGATCAAACATGCCTTGCTCCTCTTCGACCATTTTCATGTTGAGAAGGAGTGAGATGGAGAGAGAACATGCGCTTCTGTTGAGTTTTGTGGAAACCACGATGTAGACTGACTGAACAGTAATAGTATTAGAAGTAGTAGCATTAGTCGGTCCTAGGATCTTAGAGGGATAGTTCAGAGGGTCTGCTCTTTTCCACGGACTCATCAGATCTGATACATTGCTTCTGTCTTCTACTCAATGTGCAGCGATGTGTCTCAATCTTGTACTCAATGTATCATGTGAGGATACTCATCAACGGCTGAACTAAAACACAGTAAACAATTACCAAAAATTCTTAGCCTCCTCAGAGGAATGTTGGAAACCCCAGTGAATGGCAATTCTGAAAAAGGGTAGAGGGCTGCGCTCTCAGGAAGACATTTGAAAATGCTAACGCTTTTACTGGAATTAACATGTGAATGGTGGCTGGTCTGTTGAAAATGCATGAACTGTATACTGAATGTACTTTCAAACTGTCTGAAGAAGTCCTTTAGAAGCTTTAAAGCAAGTGGTTGTTTTCCTGTAAGGATACCTTATCCTGGAGAGGAAAACAGCCACTATCGGCAATTAATAACACACAGGGAGGAGCCATTTATCCCAAAAATGTATAGGTAAGATAATGACTTATACCCACAGGGAAATGTTGTTTGCAAACACATAATCAAGCATAAGCAATGATATTTACAGAAAATAATACAGATMTAACGTTCAGGTCATGAGAGATTCAATTGTACACTATATACAGTACACTATTCATATCAGTCAGGGCCACAACCAGTGTTTGTTCCGGAACTCAATAAAACTCATAGTCGCTTCCTCCTGCATGCATTGAAGCCTGCCTCAGTCTCACCACTGAGCGCCACATCACTGTCTTTCTCAGTAGCCTACTCTCTGTAAAGCAAAGCTATTATAGTAGCGTATTTTTTTATCCTGTTGAGGTAGGCACCTTTTCACATTAGGTTCATCCTTCTAGCTGGCTAAGTAATACTAGCCAGAGCCCTTTGACATTACTGCAATAGAAGCTATAACCACCTGACTGACAGACATATCTATAAGTGACTATTTACCAGTTGTGCACTCATTCCCCGAGAGTCAGTTTTTGTTTGTTTGGGGGAAGTCTATAGACAAGGCAGTGGTCGCGAGATGGTTTAAAAATTGCCTTTTGCATCGGGCAAACACATTCATCAGAGCCGACCATGCTGGGGTAGTTCATTGTATGTCTCAGGCCCTTGGCCTGTGCTGCRAGAGGGCGGAGTTAGCCATTTGACAGAGTGGTGAATGTGCTGCTAAAAAGATCAGGAGGCAAATCCCAAACAAACCATTGCCAGCTAGGGTCAGCTGGGCTGTACGGGTAGGCTAGTCTACATGATGAGATTATTATAGATTTTTACTTGTCAAACAGCAGTCAAGCATCGATCATCATGTCACCAGAATAAGACCCTCAATATTTATTGGAAAGGAGTAGGCTATCAAGATCACCGTACGCTCACTACCCTGTGACGTTCATCATAACTTATGGTATCTGTAGCCTAATCAACTGCATGGTTTCCCAAATTGTAGTGGGAGGACCACACAACCATATCATTTTGGAATATTCGCATGAGCATCTGGATGGAAATTCAGCTACTGCCACTCGCCATGTCACACTATAAAAAATAATTTTGTTATTCTATTCCAGTTTAGAACTCTATCAAGTTTGCAGCGCTGTTGTCCGTTTYGGGGCTTGACACCCGCTGATATACATAAAAGAAGAAGACAACACGGAAGTCGAATTGGAGGGAGGTTTGTTTTTATTTTGCAATATGCACATTCCCTGTGTGTATTTTAGACGCAGYTAACTGAATAGCTAACTTTCAGTCCACTAAAAATGGCTAAATTACAGTCTTTGGGTGTGTTTRTTAATAYGCGTTTAACATTGGCTGCCGTAGAGATTATGGGGGCAGTAGAGAAAGTGGTAGCGGAGTACCAGGAGGAGATTTCCCGATCGAAAGAGGAGAATGACCGGCTACGGAGACTGCTGCGGATCAGACCGGAGATGAAACTATATAGATTAGACTCTCTCCAGTTGTGTCTTACTGTCTCCGAGGAGGAGGTTACCCCTGTGCAGCAGCAATGTGACCAGGATAAATGGAACTCCAGTCTGGGGACAAAAGACCCAGAGCCCATGCAGATTAAAGAGGAGGAAGTCGGGACCACTCAGGAGGCAGGGCAGCTTCAAGGGCTGGAGGCTGACATCATAGAGTTCATATTCACTCCTCCCTGTGTGAAAAGTGATTGCGGTAAGGAGGACTCACTTTTGAGTCTTCCCCAAACCGAGACTATGGAGAAGAGAGAGCGTGACTCTAAACAATTGGATCTCAAACCTTTTGGCACTGTGACCCACCTTGACATTACCAGTGACCCTCCAGATAATCAAGACAATGTCTCCGGTCACAGCTCAGCCGTAATTAACGATCCAGTAGGATTTGACATAAGCCCACCATTGGATCCCAACTCACCATTAAGGAAACCCGATACTAAAGCCAGCACCACGTATAAAAAACCTCATATACTCCCCATGCCCAGAGTTAGGGTCAGAACCACAGACAGAGGTCTGTTTCATCCAGAGACATTTRAGAGAGCCTCCCAAGATGTGCTGGTAGGGGGCCAGTCAGTCAGGAGTGCAGCGAAAGCACATGGCGTATGCCATGTTACTCTGTTTAGGTACTGTCGGAGGAAAAAGGATAGCGCCAATGCCCGACTGCCAGCATACAGAGCCCACAACAGAGTGTTTAGTCAGGAGCAGGAGAATCATCTGAAAGAGTATCTGTTGAGGGCTKCAGATATATACTTTGGATTGAGTCCTAAAGAGGTAAGCTTACAATAGTGCCGGTGGTTGATTAGCATTAAAAAAAAAGACTAACTATAAGATTTAAAAAGGTCATATAGAGGTTCATGACAGTTCATAATTAATATTGCCTTTACTTTTCAGGTACGTAGACTTGCATACCAGCTTGCCCAACACTACCACTGCAAGTACCCTGAGACCTGGGTTACCAAGGAGATGGCAGGGAAAGACTGGTTCASCTCYTTCCTCAAAAGGCACCCCGGCCTCTCCATCCGCCAGCCTCAAGCCACCAGTCTGTTGAGGGCGACAAGTTTCAATGCAACGAACGTGTCTCAGTTCTTCAACAACCTTTCTACTATTCTGGGCCGCCACAACTTTGAGGCCAAAGATGTGTGGAACATGGATGAGACCAGCACCACAACAGTCCAAGTGCCGAACAAAATCATTGCCAACAGAGGGAGGAAGCAGGYCGGACCAACAACATCTGTAGAGAGAGGAACAATGGTTACTATGGCACTAGCGGTCAATGCTCAAGGAAACAGCATTCCACCTCACTTCATCTTTCCCCACAATAAGTACCTTGATCACTTCCTACGTGATGGGCCTACAGGATGCATGGGCACTGCTAGTGGTTCTGGTTGGATGCRGGAGAATGACTTCCTGGCCTTCTTGCAACATTTTGTGAAGTACACCAGGGCGTCCCCACAGTCTCCACAGCTGCTGCTTCTGGATAATCAAGCCTCTCACCTCTCACTCCAGGGCATGGACTACTGCAAAGCCAATGGCGTCGTGCTGCTCTCCTTCCCTCCTCACTGCTCCCACAAGCTGCAGCCCCTGGATAGAAGTGTGTACGGCCCCCTGAGGAGATACATCAACAGTGCCATTGATTGCTGGATAAAGACGTACCCTGGCAAAACGGTCTCCATATATGACCTACCAGGAATTGTGGCAACAGCCCTACCATCTGCTGTGACACCAGCCAACATCATGGCTGGATTTCACTGTACCGGCATATGGCCATTAAACCCTACTGTCTTTACAGAAGCCAACTTCTCACCTGCTTTTGTAACAGGTCGCCCTGCCCCCACCACCACAGAGGAGGACAGAGGAGGACACCACAGAGGAGCACCAGGGGGCCGTGGTGGCTCTCCACAGGGCCAGCCTAGGGTGGAGGTCAACGCAAGTCCTGTGGGGCGGTCTGTCTCTCCTGGGCAGGGGGAGGTCCAAGCCTATTCCACCTCTGGGGATCACCTCCACACTCAGATCCATCTACACCTGAAGATCTCTTCTGTGATTCTGCACTGAGTCAATCCCCTCCCCACAGATGACGTCAGCCTTGTCTAAACATCAGACTGTTACTATGGTTACGCCATGGATCTCAGTCTGAAAGAAGTCGCTGTAAAAAAGACRCAATAGTCTACAAGACAGAATGTTGAATACATTGATATTTAAATGTACTTTACCGGTTTTCYGTGCTGTTGGTCCTTTTGGTGGTAGGAAGTGGAAATGGGGTATCCACRGGAAAGGGTTGTTTACCTGACTTATTACGGCGCCGGTAGGTTCTGTTGCTTGTATATTCCATCTCCTGATGCATTCCACGTGATGCACAATTTGTTAATAATAGCCCAATGTAACTGAATGTTGTTGACCAAAGCCCGTTCCCTCGCAGTCACGGTGCTTGGGAAATTTGCCAGCTGATTGCGTGGGACAACGTTGGGTCTGTTCTTCAGTTAAACTCTGCCATTGTTTACATATTGTGCATGCCGTGTGYGAATTGCGTCAGCATTGAAAATACAAACACTACACTGAATATTTCTTCTAAGATTACCTCCTATATAAGGACAAAATCAGCAGACAAYGGGTAAAGTACGTTCAAATTAAGTTAATTCAACAGTCTGACTTGTGATGCGACTGTTCACAAAAAATGAGCCCACTTGTTGGAGATGAGAGAGGAGTCTTCCACTCTCAGATTCGGAGAGGCTAACTTCAGCCCTGTAGCTGTCCGACCTTTTCCCGAAGGCGAAGGAGAAGAACGACCACCATTCTAACCGATACCCCTGTCAAGGTGCCCTGGAGGATGAGAAAACAGGTGATACCAAAAGCCAAGCGCWGCTTGCAGAAACAGTGTGGCAAGAGCGCTCAGAAGAGAGCAACTAATTAGAATGAACAGGAAGTTGTGCGGAAGATTTTGGCTCATCCATGCCAGGGCAGATCTGGGTGCAGTGCTTGTTCAGTCAAGGGTGGGCACACAAGGCCTACACTGAAGGAGAGGAGATCTACATCTGTCACTGATAGACAGAGTAAAMAAATTACAGGTTTATGCACTTTTGTTTTGCACTATTTCATTTTAATTTCCTCAAACAATTGACTAGTTTACAACAAGTGTTTGTTYCACACTTGTGTTAACATTTTGTCTTTGTCTGAAGGTGCTACTTTTTGCACTCTTAGTTCAGAAAAACAGTTCTATATTTTTTAWTTTTWWATKTTATACCTCTTCTATTGCCTGATTTATTTGTTTTACTTTAGGGGGGGGAAAGTGTCATTTAGAAGACGTTCTTATCCTGAGCGACTTACAGGAGCAGTTAGGGTTAAGGGCATGTCGACAGATGTTTCACCTAGTTGACTCGGATTCGAACCAGCAACCTTTCGGCTCTTAACCGCTAGGCTACCTGGCTGCTGTTTTAGACGACATTGTCTTTTGTGGATCTATTTCATTCTCTTTATTTAAGTCTTAAAGCTGCAATATGTAACTTTTTGGGCAACCCAACAAAATTCACATAGAAATGTTAGKTATAGATCTGTCATTCTCGTTGAAAGCAAGTATAAGATGTGGTAGATCTTTTCTAAGTGCGCTATTTCTATGCTTGCCATTAAGTTTTGTTTTTGCGTCTTGTTTTTGGTTTTGTACACCAACTTCAAACTGCTGAAAATACAATATTTTTGGTAATTGAAAATATATACTGAACAAAAATATAAACGCAACAGGGATAGGCCCACCCTCTTGGGAGCCAGGCCCACCCACTAGGGAGCAAGGGCCAGCCAATTAGAATGAGTTTTTCACCATRAAAGRGCTTTATTACAGACAGAAATACTCCTTAGTTTCATCAGTTGTCCGAGTGGCTGGTCTCAGTCGATCCCGCAGGTGAAGAAGCCGGATGTGGATGTCCTGKGCTGGTGTGGTTACACGTGKTCTGCGGTTGTGAGGCCGGTTGGAGTTACTGCCAAATTCTCTAACACGACATTATGGTAGAGAAATTAACATTAAATTCTTTGGCAACAGCACTGGTGGACATTCCTGCAGTCAGCATGCCAATTGCACTCTCCCTCAACACTTGAGACATCTGTGGCATTGTGTTGTGTAACAAAACTGCACGTTTTAGTGCTCTTTAACTGTCCCCAGCACAAGGTGCACTTGTGTAATGATCATGCTGTTTAATCAGCTTTTTGATATGCCACACCTGTCAGGTGCATGTATTATTTTGGCAAAGGARAAATGCTCACTAACAGGTATCTAAACAAATTCGTGCCCAAAATTTGAGAGAAATAAACTTTTTGTGCGTATGGAACAKTTATGTGATCTTTTATATCAGCTCATGAAACATGGGACCAACATTTTACATGCTGCGTTCATATTTTTGTTCAGTATATTTCACAGTGGTTTAGATGGTACAATGATTCTCTACACTATACTTGCTTGTTTTTTCACAAATTGAAATCAGGCGAACGATTAGAATTTTAGCAACCAGGAAATGCGATTTCTGCATAGTGCACCTTTAACTGATGACCTGGAATAAAATTAAAAACATTTAAGCACAGCCCATTGTCTCCTCTAGTTCATATTCCTTTAATCAACAAGTGACTGAATGTTTGAAAAATACATTAGAATTATGCATTAATCAATTGACTTGATTGATTAGCTTTGAGTCCTCACAATAGGCTTTATTTTTGCATAAAACTGTATACTGAATGTACTTTCAAACTGCCGGAAGAAGTTTTGTAGAACCTTTAAAGTAACTGTCCAATGAAAATGTCCCTTTTAAAAGTTAATATTATTTTAACTCATACCCAAATAATGTTGTTGACTCAYCCTATACAAAGCATAAATTAGAGAAAAATCACTTCAAAACCCCACCTCAATCAGTGGAGGCTGTTGAGGGGAGGACGRCTCATAATAATGGCTGGAATGGTGTGATTGGAACGGCAAACACATGGAAACCATGTGTTTGATGGATTAGATACCATTCCAGCTATTCTGCTCCAGCCATTACCATGAGCCCGTTCTCCTCAATTAACATAYATAATTACCATATTTTGAAAGGAAAACTATTTCACTCATATTGTAAATAATTATACAGTGCCTTTCGAAAGTATTCACATCCCTTGACTTTTTCCACATTTAGTTGTGATACAAAGTGGGATTAAAATTGATTTAATTGTCAGTTTTGGTCAACAATCTATACAAAATAGTTATAGTTTCTTTGGCACCTGTAATATTTATTACGTGATTAAACTAATCATGTAAATGTAATTAACTAGGTAGTCGGGGCACTAAGGAAAATCTTCAGATTACAAAGTTATCATTTTCCTAATATAACTCTTCAGATATTTTAATATCTGATCAGTTAGTCTTCTTATTCATGAATTATTATTTACCTCACGTCAGTCTCATTCCAAACGTCATACATTGTTGGTTATCTGCACTAACCCAGCCTTTACTATGAATCATCCATTCACCAATTGCCTTAATCATTTATTTATTTACTAACTAAATAATCACAGAAATGCATAAACAAACAACAGTAGTTATTAGTTACTAACACAGGATAGGAAAGATTCCCTAGGGGGCTAATCAATATGACGGCTTGGTGAACAAAGGGAAGTGGGTGTGGACTGAGCGAGAGCGGGAAAGACAAAAGGGATAACTACACACACAGTTGATAATCATATTAATTGAAATGCTAATCCTTTGCACATGAACGCTCACTCATTCGGGAATAATTGCAATCAATATATATTTACGCCCAGGTGTCGTCGTGATCTCTATTGGCATCGTCAGTCCGTCTGCTGGAGAGTCAATTCATCCACGTTTCTCTCTCTGAAGATCAAAGTCTTTCGTGGTTAGAATGATTACTTTAGAGTACCATTCAGAAATGTTTTCATAGAATAGATGTTTCGRCRGTTGTCAGTAATCGCATCCCAGGTTTGCATAATTTCTAGCTGCAGACTAGTAATTAGTATCTAAGATTTGCTCGTATTCTGTAGCGATCGATAGTTTCAGAGTTGAACCATTTCCAGCCGTGTAGCCAATGCTTCACGTGGTATGGTTAGGAATTCAATAACTATTCGCAATCACAGCTWACGCTGTGGGTTTGCTCAGTCTTGGTACTCAAACCTGTGCCACCTCAGCTTACACCAAGGTATGCGTGGTCTTAAGAGGATTTCCTCAGGAGGGGTTTTTATTCGTAACAGTAGAAAAGGCRGTTCTATGATGCCTGATCATGTCTGTGCTCACCGGGGCRGGCCAATGACTTAGTTAAACTTTAAAGGGAATACAATTCTCTCACATTAAAGGTTTGACATCACATGACATCATTTCACAAATAGTTTAATCTTTACTCATTCAGTTTATACAAGAATTAGATGCAAACTCCGTAATTGAGAAATATACATTCAGAGATATAGTTATGTGTGTTTTCTGTCCTCTCTGAGGTCACCAAATGAAACACACTCGTCATACCCGTCCCTTAAGTGTCCACTGACCATTCCCACCTTCTCACAAGTGGACCTTTTGTTTCAAATTCCCATTTTGGGGATTTAGGAGTTCGCCATGTGAAATCATTTGTTCTTTCTGTGTCTCTCCTTCTGCATGGCCAGGGGGAGAGTCTCCGCCAGGAATTGATGGCCTGAGATAACAGAACCTGTGTGTAGGAGAGGGTGAGAGAGAGGGCAACGCCATGATCTATACCCAGAAAGGGCCACGTCATGACATACTCAAAGTGGAAGATGCATTCTAACGTTTAAAAAAAATGTATGAAAAATAAAACACTAACTTCACCATCTACCAATCAGTGCTATTCTTTGCGAGGSATTGAATAACCTCCCTGGTCTTTGTGGTTGAATCTGTGCTTGAAAATCATTACTCGATTGAAGACCTTACAGATAATTGTATGTGTGGGGTACAGAGATGGAGCAGTCATTCAAAAATCATGTTAACCACTATTATTAAACACAGAATGAATCCGTGTAACTTATGTGACTTGTTTAGCAAATTTTTACTCTTGAATGTATTTAGGTTTGCCATAACAAATGGGGTTGAATGATTATT
Source organism: Salvelinus sp. IW2-2015 (assembly GCF_002910315.2). Classification (NCBI taxonomy): domain Eukaryota; kingdom Metazoa; phylum Chordata; class Actinopteri; order Salmoniformes; family Salmonidae; genus Salvelinus; species Salvelinus sp. IW2-2015. The sequence goes on from NC_036853.1 coordinate 1,463,963, forward strand.
TTTTTATCCCCCCAAAAATGTCACTTTGACAATGTGGAGTATTGTGTGTAGATCAGTGACACGCAATCTCAATGTAATCAATTTTAAATGAAGCTGCTGTAACACAGCAAAACGTGGAAAGWGTCAAGGGGTGTGAATACTTTCTGAAAGCACTGTAGATGCCATGTCACAATACATTGGAAAATTACGTTGAAACAACCTTAATTGAACCACTTTGTGCCCTGTGGGTTTTGTGTGTTTGCGCCTCTCTCCCTAAATGTACTTCGCTATTAGACATCGTACACAAACATGCCCCTTAAATACTTTCCGAAGGCACTGTAAGTCATATTTAATAGAAATCGGGAAACACTGGACAGTTACCTTAAGGCAAGTGGTTGTTTTCCTGTAAGGATACCTTATCCTGGAGAGGTAAACAGCAATTATCAGCAATTAGTAACACACAAAGCATGACAAAGCATAAACAGGYTTTTAAAAACTGTAATATCACATTTACATAAGTATTCAGACCCTTTACTCAGTACTTTGTTGAAGCACATTTGGCAGCGATTACAGCTTCGAGTCTTCTTGGGTATGACGCTACAACCTTGGCACACCTGTATTTGGGGAGTTTCTCCCACTCTTCTCTGCAGATCCTCTCAAGCATTGTCAGATTGGATAGGGAGCATCGCTGCACAGCTATTTTCAGGTCTTTCCAGGAATGTTCGATTGGGTTAAAGTTCGGTCTCTGGCTGGGCCACTCAAGGACAATAAGAGACTTGTCCCGAAGCCACTCCTGTGCTGTCCTGTTGGAAGGTGAACCTTYGCCCCAGTCTGAGGTCCGGAGCACTCTGGAGCAGGTTTTCATCAAGGATCTCTTGATGTACTTTGCTCCGGTCATCTTCCCTCRATCCTGACTTGTCAACCAGTCCCTGCTGCTGAAAAACATCCCCACTGCATGATGCTGCCACCACTGTGCTTCACCGTAGGGATGGTGCCAGGTTTCCTCCAGACGTGACACTTGGCATTCAGGCCAAAGAGTTCAATATTGGTTTCTTTAGACCAGAGAATCTTGTTTCTCATGGTCTGAGAGTCCTTTAGGTGCCTTTTGGCAAACTCCAAGCGGGCTGTCGTGCCTTTTACTGAGAAGTGGCTTCCGTCTGGCCACTCTACCTTAAAGGCCTGATTGGTGGAGTGCTGCAGAGAGGGTTGTCCTTCTGGAAGATTATCCCATCTCCACAGAGGAACTCTGGAGCTCTGTCAGAGAAACAGTCRGGTTCTCGGTCACTTCCCTGACCAAGGCCCTTCTCCCCCAATTGCTCAGTTTGGCCGGACGGTCAGCTCTAGGAAGAGTCTTGGTGGTTMCAAACTTCTTCAATTTAAGAATGATGAAGGCCACTGTGTTCTTGGGGACCTTCAATGCTGCAGAAACGTTTTGGTACCATTCCCCAGATCTGTGCCTTGACACAATCCCGTCTCTGCGCTCTACGGACAATTCCTTCGACTTCATGGCTTGGTTTTTGCTCTGACATTCACTGTCAACTGTGGGCCCTTATATAGACAGGTGTGTGCCTTTCAAAAACATGTCGAATCAATTTAATTTACAGGTGGACTCCAATCAAGCTGTAGAAATATCTCAAGGATGATCAATGGAAACAGGACACACCTGAGCTCAATTTCCAGTTAAACAAGGTATCTGTTTTTATTTTTAATAAATGTGCAAACAATTTGAAAAACCTGATTTCRYTTTGTCATTATGGGTTATTGTATGTAGACTGATGCTGAAAATATTTTATTTAATCCATTTTGGAATAAGGCTGTAACGTAACAAAATGTGGAAAAAGTCAAGGGGTCTGAATACTTTCCGAATGCACTGTATATGTAACASTATAGCTTCCGTCCCTTTMCTTGCCCCTACCTGGGCTCAAACCAGGGACCCTCTGCACACATAGACAACAGCCACCCTCGAAGCATCGTTACCCATCGCTCCACAAAAGCCGCGGYCCTTGCAGTGCAAAGGGAACAACTACTTCAAGGTCTCAGAGCGAGTGACGTCACCGATTGAAACGCTATTAGCGCGCACCCCGCTAACTAGCTAGCCATTTCACATCGGTTACATATGTATACATGACATTCTAGACGATTCTGTACTTCCAACTTTATTGCAACAGTTTGGGGAAGGCCCTTTCCTGTTTCTTYATGACAATGCCCCTGTGCACAAAGTGACGTCCATACAGAAATCGAGATCGTTGTCTAAGAACTTGATTGGCCTGCACAGAGCCCTGATCTCAACCCTATCGAACACCTTTGGGATAAATAGGAACACTGACTGCGAGCCAGGCCTAATCACTCAACAACAGTGCCCGACCTCACTAATGCTCTTGTGGCTGAATGGAAGGAAGTCCCCACAGCAATGTTCCAACATCTAGTGGAAAGTCTTCCCAGAAGAGTGGAGGCTGTTATAGCAGCAAAGGGGGACCAACTCCATATTAATGCCCATGATTTTGGAATGAGATGTACGACGAGCGGTGTACATATACTTTTGGACATGTAGTGTATCTATCCCATATCAGAACTCTATCCAGCTAGCGGCGCTGTTGTCCGTTTCAGGCTAGCTACCCGCTGACAAACACTAAAGAACAAGACAACAAGGAAGTAGAATGTTTGTTTTGAATTTGCAACAGGCACATTCCTTACGTGGATTTTAGACGCAGTTAACCGAATACCTAAATCTCAGTCCACTGAAAATGGCAAAATTACAGTCTTTGAGTGTGTTTGTTAATACGCGTTTAACAGTGGCTACCGTAGAGATTATGGGGGCAGTAGAGAAAGTGGTAGCGGAGTACCAGGAGGAGATTTCCCGATCTAAAGTGGAGAATGACCGGCTACGCAGACTGCTGCGGATCAGACCGGAGATGAAACGATGTAGAACAGACTCCCTCCAGTTCTCGCTTACCGTCTCTGAGGAGGAGGTTAACCCAGTGCAGCAGCAATGTGACCAGGAGGAATGGAACTCCAGTCTGGAGACGGATGACCCAGAGCCCATGCAGATTAAAGAGGAAGATGAGGAAGTCGGGACCACTCAGGCGGCAGGGCAGCTTCAAGGGCTGGAGCCTGACATTGTAGAGTTCATGTTCACTCCTTCCTGTGTGAAAAGTGATTGTGATCAGGACGACCTACTTCAGTCTTTGACTCTTTCCCAAACCAAGACTGTGGAGAACAGRGAGAGTGACTCCAAAGAATTGGATCTCAAACCTTTTGGCACAGTGACCCACCTCTGCAATCCTTATGACCCTCGAGATAATCAAGACAATGTCTCCAGCCACAGCTCAGCTGCAAGCAGTGATCTAGTAGGATTTGACATAAGCCCACCATTGGATCCCAACCCACCATTGAGGAAACCCAGCACCACGCCTAAAAAACATGACTGCGGGAAAATATTAAATTGCAAGGGGACCCTGAACAGGCATATACAGACCTCCACAGGAGAAAAATCATTTAGCTGTGACAACTGCAGGAAAAGCTTCAGTCGCAAGGATACCCTTAACATGCATATACGGACTCACACAGGAGAGAAACCATTTGTCTGTGGTGACTGCGGGAAAAGCTTCAGACAGAAGGCTACCCTTAACAGGCATATACGGACTCACACAGGAGAAAAACCATTTAGCTGTGGTGCCTGCGGGAAAAGCTTCAACCATAAGGGAAACCTAACTGTTCATTTACTGACTCACACAGGAGAGACACCTTTTACCTGTGGGGACTGCGGGAAAAGCTTCAGACAGAAATATAGCCTTAAAAAGCATATATCGACTCACATAGGAGAGACATTTAACTGTGCTCACTGCAGGATAAGCTTCAGACACAAAGTGAACCTGGATAGTCATATACTTGCCTTCCACAAATAAACAAAACAGAATGAAAACAAAAAKAAGAAAATGTAACAAACATCTTCTGTCAGGAGTTGGTAATAAAAATGCAGGATATGGACTTCACTGTTAGGAAAGCAAAATTCTAGATCACTCATGTTGTAGGTTTAAKGTATTTACTTTTGTAAAATGTTCTATGTAAATAAAATGTTATTTGAATTACGATATTATGATCAAACAGTTAAAAGGGCAATGGAAACACTTTAGGAAGTAAATCTCAGCAAAGAGATGTAATCAGTCAACTAATAMCCTACAATACTTTAACATRAAAACATCTCTGTATTAAGTATTTTGATCGTCGACAAGGTTAATTTGAGCTATGGTCGGCGCCATTTTTAATTGCCATAGTAACGACTGACGCCAGTGCGTCACTGCCAGGAATCAGTAAATTGTCTGGTRTTGAATTTTCGCGCGGAGAGTGAATCGAAGAGTACAAGGACATTGTTGTCAACAACAATTAGTAATTCAGACATGAACTGTATAGCGCCAGGCTGTACGAATTGGCTCCAAAAAATATATATCGGTTAGGTACCATCGGCTGTCCAAGGACCCACAACTTTTGAAGAAGTGTCTCCATGTCCTAAAGAAAGGAAGGACGTGTCAGCTCGAGCCAGCAAGATCTGTAGGCAGCACTTTGCGGAGAAATACTTTGCGATGAAGGGCACGTTCGATGCGGCAACCGGGAGTTTCAGAATGTAAAGGAGTCCTAAACCTACGTTGAAGCCCTCTGCTTGCCCCTCCATCTTCAATTTCGAGGGTTATGGTGTACAGTAGGGGTTACYGACCGACCATCATCAACATCGCTGACTTCGGAGTCCAGCTAAACGTCGGATTGAGGGTCAATGGAGCCTGGTAACGTTAACCGACCATGAGTCATGTTTGTTGTTGACTAGGCTACGGTTAGACCCTGGATAACTTTGTTGTAACTGAGTGGCGCAACTGAAGTTGACATAGCTAATGTTCGCTGAAAAATACATTTTCCTGTATTTGCTGTGTGTGTGTGTTGACAGCATACATGACTGGTAGCTTGTTAACGCACACTGATATATTTGGGTTCAGTTGTCTTAATCTTAATAAAACATTTGTTTGTTTTCAGGATGATATTTTCATCCCTGAAAAGGTTTTCATCCTGGAGATTGTGCAAGAGGAGGTACATGCAAATCCATGTTATTTCTAAGGCTATTGTTTGTTTATTTCAAGACACAATCTGTCATCCCTGATGCCATTTTCAATATTTAAAATTGACAATATACAGTATATGCAGTGACTCTTGAACATAACTAAAGCTTAATAGATGCCTTAATATTTTTACACCAACAGGAAAGAACGGTTAGTACAGCATGCCAAACAAACCCCTGGTTGCCAGATTGTTCCTGTGCTGCAGTGGAAAAAAGCTCCACCGGGACCATAACTAAAGAGCTCGAGGCCCAGCTAGATTGCTCTCACCACCATCAGTATACAACCGAGTCCTGCCCCTATTGGCCACAGAGCTGACAGAGAGTGAGATGAGTGAAGACCAGGAGTCGCTGTATGAACCTGAGAGCTCAGACACACAATCATCACAGTGCGAACCAAGAGATACAATCGAAGAGTGTGTGCAAGATCAGAAATACATAGTCTTTGATAGCAAGCTGAAGGAGTTGTTCAATGTCTGCCATGAGCCAGGATGTCGAGCTGGTGTCATCATCCCTGAAAATAAATGGTTTTGCCATCACCATGGAGACAGTGTTGTGGGCCACAGGAGGAAGTGGGAGTCCCAGAYCAGAGTGGGAAAGTTGTTTGCAGGTAGTGCCATCAGCAGTCTGTCTTCCTTACTGGTGGCTCCCACTCCACATTTGTGGAAACATGTCACCTCCTCAGCCTGGTGCCCATGTCRCTGCGTCAGTTTGCAATCCAACAGCGCATCTACATTGTGCGAGAGGTCAACCACATGTGGACCCACCACACGTATGCCATTCTGGCTACAATTGGTGACAGTCCACTGATCGTATCTGGAGACGCATGGTGTGATTTCTCCAGGCCACTCTGCTTCCCACCTGTTCCTCCTCCAGGAGACTGCATGTTACCAAKGTGAAGAATAGTTACTGTTTGGAGACGGAGGGATTAGAGAGATGCCTGCAACACATTGAGGTAAGGTATAGCCTAACCTATCTTTTTTTAGCTGTAAGTGTGTATTTGGTGGATGTATGAAGAGGACGTAGGTACCTTTTTTAGGATAATAATAATAAAATCATTATTACTAACAGGCCCATGGATGCAGTATTGAAACCTTGGCCACTGACAGGCATCCAAGTGTGAGGGTGCACTTGAGGGGCTCATATCTGGCATGAGTATGACCTGTGGCACATTGCCAAAGGTATGTTCAAGTCAGTGACTCAGGGGTCTCATTTACTCCCTGTGTCTCAGGTACTGCCATGGGTGAGGGCAGTAACTCACCACTTGTGGTATTGTGCCACCACTGCTGGTTGGAGTGTCCAGGTGCTAGCAGAAAAGTGGATCACCGCAGTTCACCTCATCACCAATGAACACCAGTGGGTCACTGGAGGCACACTGAACTGCTGTGAGCACCCCCTACACACCTGAAGAAGGAACAGGATGAACACATTGTCAGCAGCTTTTGAGGCAGTGAGGGGAAAAAGTCCTCGAATCAAATGTTATTGGTCATACACACATATTTAACAGATGTTATTGCGGGTGTGGCTAAATGCTTGTGTTCCTAGCTCCAACAGTGCTGTAATATCTAACAATTCACAACAATACACACATCTAAAAGTAAAATAATGGAATTAAGAAATATATAAATATTAGGACAAGCAATGTAGGCGTGGCATTGACTAGAATACAGCCTGTCTCTTATACACATCTAGATGTGTATAAGAGACAGGAACAGGATGAACACATTGTCAGCAGCTTTTGAGGCAGTGAGGGGAAAAAGTCCTCGAATCAAATGTTATTGGTCATACACACATATTTAACAGATGTTATTGCGGGTGTGGCTAAATGCTTGTGTTCCTAGCTCCAACAGTGCTGTAATATCTAACAATTCACAACAATACACACATCTAAAAGTAAAATAATGGAATTAAGAAATATATAAATATTAGGACAAGCAATGTAGGCGTGGCATTGACTAGAATACAGTAGAATACTATATTTATATATCACAGCTCTGGAAAAAATTAAGAGACCACTGCAAAATGATCAGTTTCTCTGGTTTGACTATTTATAGGTATGAGATTGGGTAAAATTTCATTTTTTGTTTCATTCTATAAACTACTGACAACATTTCTCCCAAATTCCAAATAGAAATATTGTCATTTAGAGCATTTATTTGCAGAAAATKACAACTGGCCAAAATAACAAAAAAGATGCAGTGTTGTCAGACCTTGAATAATGCAAAGAAAATAAGTTCATATTAATTTTTAAACAACACAATACTAATGTTTTAACTTAGGAAGAGTTCAGAAATCAATATTTGGTGGAATAACCCAGATTTTTCAATCACATCTTTCATGCGTCTTGGCATGCTCTCCACCAGTCTTTCACATTGATGTTGGGTGACTTTATGCCACTCCTGGCGCAACAATTCAAGCAGCTCGGCTTTCCAGCAAGGCAGGAATCGGCAGATTTGTCTTTGTGAAAGACACATGAATCAAGCCACGTACAAGGTTGTCTATGTACATAGGGTATCAGCCTCTAAGGTGCAGGATAGAGTAACCGGGTGGTAGCCAGCTAGTGACAGTGACTAAGTTCAGGGCAGGGTACTGGGTGGAGGCTGGCTAGTGATGGCTGTTTAACAGTCTGATGGCCTTGAGATAGAAGCTGTTTTTCAGTCTCTCAGTCCCAGCTTTGATGCACCTGTACTGACCTCGCCTTCTGGATGATAGCAGGGTTAACAGGCCGTGGCTCAGGTGGTTGATGTCCTTGATATTTTTGGCCTTCCTGTGACAATGGGTGCTGTAGGTATCCTGGAGGTTGTTGAAGGATCTCAAGAAGGTTTAAAAAAAAGTATCAACCATTTCTGTACATATGCTGCAACGTTTTGAGTAAATTAATGAGCACATTTTAACCCCTTTTTTTTGCCTTCCTATGTGAAGAAGAAATCAACGCAACCGGAAGTTGGAATCGCTAGTTTCCGTTTGAGTTCACAACTGCAACTGTTTGTTGATGGTGGCATAGCTAGCCAGTCTACTGMTATGTCAATATTTTTGATTTAGCTAGCTAAAACAAACATTTTTACGAAGAAAATGAGTTCTGAAGGAAATCGACACGGGACGAAAAGACCTGGTTCTCCGAATGAAGTAGGTGAACTATAGCTAAATGCATTGAACGGGACAGGCCTTGCAGTTCAGCTAACCTTCGTTAGCGAACTGGCTAGCAAGGCCCGTATCTGGTTTGCTTTAGCAAAGAAGTATGCAGTCTATTTGCATCCTAACTAGCTATGCAGCCTGTAACATAATGCGTCMGAGCTCAACAAAGCCATAGAGTAAAACACTTAACGTTAACTGTTTAATTAGMGTTGGTCAACAAATCACAAGTGTTATTTTTAGCTAACTTATTCACATTAAGGTGGCCAGTTTGACACATCATGATGAAGCTTGCCAGCAAGATAGTCAGCCAGTTAATTTAATAAACATTTATTTTGATATAAATGAACTCAAGGCTGTTACTACTAGGCATATGACGTGGCTAGTTAGTGTTATATTAAGATGTGTGACTTGAGCTAATCCAATTGGGAAGTTGTTTGTGAGCTTCGAGCCAAAGGTGCAATAATAGGCCTAGGCTACGTTTTGGTGGGATCCCATTCCTTGTGTACTGTAGGCAATTCTGTGTTGTTCTTGCAGGATGGACCTACTCCATGGGCAGCTGCAGATCTGGGGGACAACGAGAGGAAGCAGAAGTTTTTGAGGTTGATGGGCGCAGGGAAGGTTTGTTTGGTCATATTCTATGTAGACTATTTTTCCCAACCCTCTCATCAGGGACCACTAGACGTTTCACATATGTGGCCCTTACTGGAACACCTGATTTCAAATGTAGCTAAGTCAACTAATCACCAAGCCCTTGACTAGTTGAATCAAGTGTGCCAGTCTGGTACTGGACTATTATTACTGTAACTCAGTTATTATTTAGTTATTGCAGTTACCTCTATTCCACTTGACGGTTACCTCTATTCCACTATTAGATTGAGCCACCATTTTATCGTAGGCTACAATTTATTATCCATATAGCATTGTCAAAGGAGGAACAGAACTGTGGTATTACATGTCTACTGTATTTGGTCCTGCAGAAAGAACACACTGGACGTCTAGTCATTGGAGATCACAAATCAACATCCCATGTCCGCAGCGGTGAGTAACCCTCTTTTGAATTATAGAAAAAGGGTTGTCAAGGTACTGGTATCTTGACAACCCTATTCTACACCCCTTTCAAATGCTTTACTCACAGATGTATCTATCTCATCTAATCTAACCTTTTCCCATATCAATACAGTACTATCTGGGACCAGATAGCACTGTATTTGGTATGATTGGTGTTTCACTAGTTTGTCCTCTGCAGGGGCGGAGGACCAGAGGATGAACTCTGAGCTGGAGTTGCAGTACCAGCAGGGGCTGGACGGGAAGCTGTCAGGCAGGAACAGGAGACACGTCGGACTGGGCTTTAGCGAGGTGAGAGATCACAGACAGACAGACAAGTTTTTTTTATTTAACCTTTATTTAACCAGGTAAGCTAGTTGAGAACAAGTTCTCATTTACAACTGTGACCTGGCCAAGATAAAGCAAAGCAGTGCGACACAAACAACAATACAGAGTTACACATGGAATAAACAAGCGTACAGTCAATAACACAATAGAAAAAAAGAAAGTCTATATAAAGTGTGTGCAAATGGCGTGAGGTAGGCAATAAATAGGCCATAGTAGCGAAGTAATTACAATTTAGCAGATTAAYACTGGGGTGATAAATGAGCAGATGTGCAAGTAGAGATACTGGTGTGCAAAAGAGCAGWAAAGTAAATAAAAACAATATGGGGATGAGGTAGGTAGATTGGGTGGGCTAAGTTGAACATCGATCCTAGCAAAGATGGCTGACAAATTGTTCCATTCTGATGAATAGGGGTTCTATGACATCAGACAATCTGCTGTACTATTATCTATGGGGTTGAATGGCTGAAGCAATTTTGGGTACGCTTTCATTCTATTTAGCTGGGTTGTGTTCGTTAKGAACCAAACAGAAGAAAAATCTCCAAAGCCTGGAAGGTACTATCTGAATTTGTCTAATAAAAACTTGTTTTCTGTTGCAATGAACACAATCCTGGCCTGTTACATGACAAGATTAGACCGTGATGTAATACTGATTGATTGATATAATCTTATTTTAAGATTCGAGTTACTGATGGTGCTTCTCATTAGACTTGTATGTTTGCATGGCTATGGAGGAATACATCTGTTATCATGGCTATGTAAGATAGCACAGCACATGGAAGCGCCACAACGTGTCAATCTTTACTAAGACTGTTTGTGATTGGCTCAAGTCAGAGGCATAATTTATACAGCCAAAATGTCATGTACGTACCCGCATGTTGCCCCAGTCTCCAGATCTTCATTTTGTGACTCTTCCAYTCCGCTCCACAGCCTGACCCAGCCCCACCTCCACCACCCATAGAGGGCCAAAGCAAGGCAGAGCAACCAGCCAGTCCCAATGCCCCAGACAGCCCCTCAGAACCCCAGGGCTCACCAGACAAACCCCCCTCACCAAGCCCAGAGGACAGCACGAAAGACAAGAAAGAGGACAAGAAACACACCTTCAAAATGGCCTTTGTGAAGTCATCCTAAGACTGGGAGAAAAACAGTCACTTTTTTCTAAAGTCAAACCACAGATTTGTACATAAGTCGTTCTTTTGTGTCTCTGCAGTACTCCCAAGCTGATACATGGTAACTTCGTGGTTTAAGATGTCTTTTATGTTTCAATGCTGAGCAGCAAACCAGTAGTGCACTACTGAAGGAGGTAACAATCATTGAGACAGATTTCCCCTGTTGTTTCCTTGTCAATTTTTGTTAGGAATTCCTAACTGAAAGAGGGACTGTACCGACGTGATGTAATGGTTCTGAGATGAAGCAAAAGCTTTAATTAAATTGTGTTGAATGTCTCATCATGTGTTATAAAATGTACTTAAACATCAATAAACTGAAGTACCACACAGTAGGGATTAATATTTTCTCAAATCTCCCAAGGTGGCCATTTTAAAGCGTTTAAAATATGATCACTATAGCAGGGTTCTCCCTGAGCTACGTTGCCGGCTTGTCTGGGCCAGTATTTGGTAATGATAGAGTAACTTTGATCAGCAATTACATTTTTGTGAATTGTGAAACAGGCCGTTSATAAATTCCGAGCTTTATCATGTTCCTCAATTAGTTCAGTGCATTTCAGTAGTCGGATATCTCAACACAGAGCAGGCTGTAGCATCATACAAACGACCAAAGATACTAAGCTTGCTAGAAAACCTCCAACGAATGACAAAATATCCTATTTGGCAATATTTGAGTTGATGATTAGCCTATACAGATAGCARATCAGTGCATGAATAACGGAGAGATGAGGATATTGTTAAAATTAAAAATCCATATCTACTCATACAATTTGTTGATCACATTCTCTACTGAAGCTCTCAGATGGGCAGCAATACGAGACAGCGCAGAGTTATAGTGATATTTAGACATGCATAATGTAGAAGAGCTTTTAAAGACAGGACTGTCCAGCCAGCAATCCCAGTTAATTTGTGTCTATGATCAGAATAAACCCAAGGAAGCACATTAGATGGGCAGGACAACAGTATGTTGATGGCTGTAGATTTGTCTGTTATTTCCATGCTAATGCGACCATTACAATTAAATGGGGAGTCAAGATGTTGGGTTTCAGTGGGATTGGGATGATAGGAAAATAGCCTAGGCTCTAAATAAGGCTACTACGTGAGTCAATAGATAAATAATACACTTGGTTTAGGCTACATTGCATGCTAGCTGTTTCTGATCAGTGCTAGATGAGCAAACGAATACATGAGCTACCACTTCCACCTGTCCGGCCAGAGATCAATTAACCAAATATACAGATGGAGATTCAGTGAAAAATCGCATTGATTATCAAACAAGTCACAGGCTTTTGTTCAGGAGTAGGACAGACTACTCACGCGAGTGAAGATCAAAATCCACTTATATACATGATAGACACATTTTCTGATCAGCTAATAWATGAGCAAACTAGAATAAAGATGATCAATATACCTAACATTTCCCTTAGCTTAAATAGTTACCAAATATCCAAACTGATTCTGTGAAAACAAAAATCTGACATTGATTGATATATCTAAACGAGTCCCACATGCTTGTCTYAAAGCAGCGCAAAGGCTCTGTCCCAATCAAAAAGGTGCTGAAATGACAATGTAGGTGACCACACAGGACTATTGCTTTAAATGTGTATAACGGTTGCATATGATTTAGGGATATACAGGATAAGCAAGAATTTGATACATGCCTTCAATTGCATTAGCCTATATTTTCATCATTCAGTTGATCATAACTACGGTGAGTTTTTCTCTCTACGCTTTTCCAGGCCCAATGGTTATTTCCTCGTCTCCTCACTGCTGCCACCCGCCTCGTTCTCAAAACCAATTTAAATCATTATACTTATTTTTCTAGACATCTGGCATTTTATTTTCTCGGGTTTGTGCTCATTTAATTTCTGTGATGTCGGACCAGGCCTGGKCTCGGGCTTCAAGCTTTACGGGCTTGGGTCGGGATCTAATTTTCAGTTCTGATGAGAACTCAAACTGCATTCGGGTCTGGTGTGCAGTCGAGCAGTGTCAGTTATGTGTGTTTTGAATTGATGGCCACTTTGTGTGAAGTAAATATGCTCAGCTAAAAKGATTCCATGCTACAACCTGTATGCATAATGTGCTTTTTTGTTGTTGCCARATCTGCTGCTGCGTATGTTGTGTATTTTGTAGAAATGCATTAGTGAGACAATGTTGTAATTTTCCATGTCTTGTCATTAAATGTTTTGGGGGAAATGTTAAGAGTAATCCCTTTAATTGTCAATCGCGCTATAAAGCCGATCTTCAGCACTATGGCTGGAATTGTGCCCAAAATAAACATGCTCATGATTGAATCGTCTTGCATTTACTGTTTGAAGTGAGTTGATTTATGACACATTGACCGTATAAGAGTGTGTTCATGATTAAATAGTGAGAGAGAACTGGACATGAGGCAACATGTTTTGTTAAAACCTTTATTTCCATAAAACATCATTATGGTTTATTTCCCTTTTAAATGACATATAATACAATACAGTTGATTGGCAAAAGCGTTACATGGCAGTGCTGAGCTACAAAGGGTGCAATTTGGTGCAAGATTGTCTTTCATTAGTCAAAATAAAATAAATATATGATTCATGTCATAATTACGTTTCCATCTCAACGACCTATAAAACATTGCTTAGAACTTATTTATTTAGAAATATAGACCACACTTYAAAAACACAGCTAATGATTCTGTTGCAAAAACTAGTAGTGTTAACAATTACACACAACATTAAAGTGCAAAACACGACTCCAATTCAAACTTAACATTAAGTACAYGCACAGTTTCAATGCTCTTGTTGAGATTCCAATAACTCCTTTTGGTTCTTTAAAAGAAAACATTATTATCGCGTTTTAACTCCAATAAAAAGTATTATAAAACATCACTCTGGCATTAATTGCTGAAAATGATTAGTATTAGATCCTTTGCCCATCAACTATTTTCATTCACGGATGTCCTGTCGGTGCCTTGGCGTCTGTGTCAATGGTCAGTCAGCATTCAGCTGAGCTTTGGCTAAAAGGGGGGGAAAAACATGCTCATGACATTGAAAATACAGACTGTGATGTCTTCAATCTATAGTTCCACCCTCTTTCCAAAATGCCTAAGTAAGCAGTGCTTGTTTGTGTGGAAACAATAAGCCACAACCTTTTTACATTCTAATCATGACCCAACAACATCACCATCACCTGACCCAACAACATCACCTGACCCAACAACATCACCATCACCTGACCCAACAACATCACCTGACCCAACAACATCACCTGACCCAACAACATCACATGACCCAACAACATCACATGACCCAACAACATCACATGACCCAACAACATTTGGACACCAAAAGCCACCATGCCTCAGAAAAGAAACCACCAAAGCACTCCAAGTTGTGAGAGCAGAAATGACACTTAAAGACTACAACTATCCCACTGGGCACAGACGTCAGTTCAACGTCTAGTTTTGATTTACATTTGGTTGAGTTGTCGTCTAACGTGAATTCAACAAAACATTGCACCATGTCATTGGATTTATGTTAAAACTTGGTTGAAAAAAAAGATGAAATCGTCTTATGTTGTATCAATGTCATCACATCGATTTGTTGTGGGGTTGAAATGAGGTGAAAACAAGGCTGATTCTACCTTGTGCCCCAGTGGGATGCCAACACAAACACATCACAGAGGCACCTTAAGGCCACGACACTCAAGAGAATATGCAGTGTACCTTCACTAGATCTGTTTATCAGAATCTCRCTGTCTGCACAACCAGGGGCAATGAAAGAGGGTCACATTACTGTGTTGTACAGTGAAGATGCCCCTACACGCTGATCTTGGGTCAGTTTTGGGCCAATKTTCTACACTAATGGTTAAGGTTATGATGAGGGAAAACTGATCCTTCACCCCGGAGTGTGCTGCATTTGTCTCCCTTTCTCTGTTCCGATTCTCTTCTTCCAGGAGTGTGCACTGGCATACTCCCCATCATAGATTTGATTCAAGCATTGGCTGGAGGAAGTTTCCACCATTGATAAATCCATACTTCTCACTTTGGGAGAAGGGTTGAGAATCAGGATACTAACTGGGTTGGCTTCTCTGAAGGGAGCACAGTGAAAGAATCAATGTCCTACTAGATACTCCATCTATAGCTATATTAAAGGAGTGTTTTATGAAGGAATTAATTAATGGTTATAAAGGGATCAAAGATATTGTAGGCAGTTCAGTGGGAAAAGGGTGTGTTTGTGTGTGTACAGCATGCATAGAGTAGCCTGTGTGTATAGACTGTGTGTGTACACTGTGTAGTATATACACTCAGTGTATTAGGTACACCCATCTAGTACTGGGTCGGACAACCCTTTGCCTCCAGAACAGCCYGACTTCTTTKGGGTATGTAAACGTTGCTCAACTTGTATCTAGGGACCTAACGTGTGCCAGGAAATAATTCCCCACACCATTACACCACTGCCACCAGCCTGTACAGTTGACACCAGGCAGGATGGGGCCATGGACTCATGCTGCTTACGCCAAATCCTGACTCTGCCATCAGCATGATGCAACAGAAACCGGATTTGTCGGACCATGCAATGTTTTACCACTCCTCATTTGTCCAGTGTTMGTGATCGCGTGCCCACTAGAGCCGTTTCTTCTTGGTTTTAGCTGATAGCAGTGGAACCCRGTATGGTCGCCTGCTGCAATAGCCCATCCGTGACAAGGATCGATGAGTTGTGCGTTCCAAGATGCCATTCTGCACACCACTGTTGTACTGTGACGTTATTTGCCTCAAAGTCGCTTAGGTCACTCGTTTTGCCCATTCTAACGTTCCATCGAACAGTAACTGAATGCCTTGATGCCTGTCTGCCTGCTTTATATAGGAAGCCACGGCCACATCTGTATGAGCGAACCATTTTCGTGAACGGGGTGGYGTACATATTAAACTGGCCACTGAGTGTATATGTAGTGTGTATGTGTTTACGTGTGTTTTTACACACGTCCATGTGTGTGTATGAGCTGACCTGTGAACTGCTTGCTCTTGATGGAGGCTTCAGAGGCCAAGGCGTGAGACACATTCATAATCCTCTTCTGCTGCTGCATGGCTAGGTCCAGATCAGTGAAGTCCAGTGGGACACCAGACGACGGATGTGTGTTCTGAACACTGACACACAGGTGGGAAGGGAATACAAACATGAGGAAAAAGAGAGGCCGAAACCCAAAGGAAATACAGTCTGTGTCCCAAATGGAACCTTTTTCCCTACCAATTCGGCCCTGGTCAAAAGTAGTGCACTATGTAGGGAATAGGCTCTGGTCAAAAGTAGTGCACTATGTAGGGAATAGGCTCTGGTCAAAAGTAGTGCACTATGTAGGGAATAGGCTCTGGTCAAAAGTAGTGCACTATGTAGGGAATAGGCTCTGGTCAAAAGTAGTGCACTATGTAGGGAATAGGGTGCCATTTGGGACGAACACAATGTTTGCGATCGCTTTTTTGTGTTATGATCTTAAGTTTTAAGCTAGGACCCAGTTTTAAGTCACACCTGGGATTGAATCAGCCACAACCCAACAGTGGATCCAGTGGACCCAGAGACCCAGGATTAGGGACATTACGATGCTTATGATATGTTTTCTTCTCCCGATAAGAAGTACCCAGATTTCTCACAAACAACAACTACTATTTCTTATCAAGAATCTGCCAGATCACTCTAAATTTGCCGTATTTAAAAAAAAAACTACTTTGAATTTATTTTTGTAATAAAAAGTTCTATATAAAATAAATAGATTTTTATGAAACTAAGTCAGGAGTACTTGGATTTGGCCAGGATGTTTATGATGCGTTCTGCTCTGCGTTGACGCTCCTCCATCTGCTCCTGGCTCAGAGGCTCCCCGGGGTCTGACTCCACATAGCGCTCTGAGATAGGCACCTTCTGGGGCTTGGACAGCTACATACACCAATCATAGTGAAGACATCCAGTCAACCAACAAATCCATATTAAAGTGCAATTCCAACACTTTTCAACCTCATTTTCATAATCTCCAGCACAATACCAGTGTCTACATATGTGAAAACGGGCGCATGTCTACGTTTTTAGAAGAAGRAAAATTGAGTAAAATAATTCTACCCGATGACATCATCAAAAGTTTAAGAATTTTAAGAAACGTGATTTTCAAAACACAGATTTGTGGTGAAGTGGGGAGCAAGACAATACCCTGCCTCTGAATAGAAACTTTCAATCCTACCCTGTGATGTCATAGAGAAGCATTTTTTAGGGCTTTTCTTCTTCTCTTTTTAACCACAGATCATAGAAACGTACTTCTTTCAGTTAAGTAGACACTGGTTTGGTGCTGTAGATAACGAATATGAGGTTGAAAAGTGGCGGAATTGCAATTTAAGGCTTAGAACAATATTCAGAAATCATCTGTTTACAGTGCCTTCAGAAAGTATTCATACCCCTCGACTTATTCCACATTTTGTTGTTACAGCCTGAATTCAAAATGGATTACATGTATTTTTTTCCTCACCCATGTACACATAATATCCCATAATGACAAAGTGAAAACATATTTTWKGAAATGCTGGYAAATGTATAGAAAATGAACATTTAGGTTAGTATTGTGGAGTAACTACAATGTTATTGATCCATCCTCAGCTCTCTCCTATAACAGCCATTAAACTATGTAAATGTTTTTAAGTCACCATTGGCCTCATGGTGAAATCCCTGAGCAGTTTCCTTCCTCTCCAGCAACTGGGTTAAGAAGGACGCCTGTATCATTGTAGTGACTGGGTGTATTGACACACCATCCGAAGTGTAATTAATAACTTCACCATCCTCAAAAGGATATTCAATGTCAGTTATTTTCTTCTTCTACCAATWGTTGCCTTTCTTTGTGAGGCATTGGAAAACCTCCCTGGTCTTTGTGGTTGAATCTGTGTTTGAAAATCATTGCTCGACTACAGATAATAGCATGTGTGAGGTACAGTGATGAGGTAATCATTCAACAATCATGTTACAGACTATTATTGCACACAGAGTGAGTCCATGCAACTTATTAACTCAAGACATTTCAGCTTTTCATTTTAAATTAATTTGTAAAGATTTCTACAAACATAATTCCACTTTGACATTATGGGGTATTGAATGTAGTACGCCAGTGACAACATCTACATTTGATCATGTTTTTAATTCAGGCTTGTAACACAACCAAATGTAGAAAGAGTCAAGGGGTGTGAATACTTTCAGAAGGCGCTGCGATGCAGTGCCCTAGACCACTGCGCCACCCGGGAGGCCCCTGAACTTCCCCTTTTTAACCACTTATGTGTACAGGCATAATATTCATCAATAAGGGTGTTGATAGGAGAAAATTGATTGGCCATTCATGAACGTACCTCACGACTGAGGTCCAGGTCGTAGTCGAGGGGCTCCATGTCAGTCCCCCTCATGGGCGTGGCCATCACCGTGAGCCACTCATCTGATTGGATCCTCTCCCTTTCCTTCAGCTCTCTACGCCCCTCGTCGCTCTGGCCCTCGGCACCCTGTCGCTCCACCACCTGAGCTTTCTGCTCCTGCTGCAAATCAAAGTCCTGCTGCTCACGCCTCCACTAGGGGGGGACAAACAACAGTTACTTTATCTGACCACTAGAGAAGGGGTTCTGAAACGGTTTAGGGCCGGGGACCCCTTTTGTGATAGCAAATTCATCAGGGACCCCCCCTTCATAACACACATCTCGAGTGAGATAAAATAAAAAAATAAAAAACAATAGCATACAAGGAGTTTTACTATGACTTCCGCAGTGCATGGCCAGAAAAATCAAGTTTCGGGCCCTAGGAAGGAAAGTTTTAAAGGCACATTGTATCTGACCACTAAACCAGGGCAAAAAAATACCATGAATAACATTATTTTAGGGATTTTCTCAAACTTTAATCCTTAGAATGGTCCTTTGGAGGAAGGACTGTTGACATATACACTACCGTTCAAAGGTTTGGGGTCACTTAGAAATGTCCTTGTTTTTGAAAGAAAAGCACAYTTTTTGTCCATTTAAAATRACATCAAATTGATCAGAAATACAGTGTAGACGTTGTTAATTTTGTAAATGACTGTTGTAGCTGGAAAGATTTATTTATGGAATATCTACATAGGCGTACAGAGGCCCATYATCAGCAACCATCACTCCTGTGTTCCAATGGCACGTTGTGTAAGCTAATCCAAGTTTAGCATTTTAAAAGGCTAACTGATCATTAGAAAACCCTTTTGCAATTATGTTAGCACAGCTGAAAAACTGTTGTGCGGATTAAAGAAGCAATAAAACTGGCCTTATTTGGACTTGTTGAGTATCTGGAGCATCAGCATTTGTGGGTTCGATTACAGGCTCAAAATGGCCAGAAACAAAGACCTTCTTCTTTTGAACGGTAGTGTATATCTAAAAGAAAAAATGGCTTTCCTGAAAATAAAAACTATCATTGTATTTTTTTTGTCCTGGTTTCATGAGGAAATTAGATGAATTACAGCATCATCAGAATCAACCACCAAACGATACTAATTAACCTGTGACCACAAACCCACACACTCTCCTTTGCTTTTCCAAACCCATAAACACATTTGTGTTTTGAGTAAATATCTGTTTGTATGACAGTGTGTGTACTGTATGAGTGTATTTGTTTGTGTGTCCAAGCTCTTAAACCCACGCATGCATAATTCCCACTGCAGTGTGTGTAGGCCTCAGCATGTATTCCCATTCTGTGAGGAKAAAGTGCATCACATGCGCTATTGTGCTCGGAGGAAAATCACATCACAGGGAAAATGCATGCATACATATTCATCAAACCCCCGCCAAATGGAAAAACACAGCCAGAAAGATTTTGTAGAAGCAACGTTACTTTATTCTCGAGTGCAGATCTCTACATTAGAAAATAACAGGCGTGAAGGAGTTGTGATTCTTCGTTTTACAGATTCATTTAACATTAGCTGTCCATTATTTCCCTTCCTTTGTGCTATTTTCTCATCCTTGCTGATTTAAAACAAATTGGGATGGGTGAAAGAAATATGGTGGAATTTACACCTGCCTTGATGGTAGGCTTTCGGCAGCCATTTTGCTTATCACTTTCCTTTCATCTGCAGTGAAAGATAAAATTGGCCAATTAATAAGATAAAATAGGCCAATTAAAGGTACTCAGACTGGAGTACTCTCTCACTATGACCTTGACCATGGAAGTGGACCGTTGTAGCGGTCAACCACAGCCAAGTAGAAACGTCTTAGTTGTGGTCTTARAAAGGCTCTGCTAATGTTGATGTAGCACCAACTAAATGGGGTGAATAAGCGACTGTTTMGTGTGGCATGGTGTGGTATAAGATGAGCAGATTCAAATGACCTAAAAGAGAGTCTAAAACGAGAAGTAGTGTAAGCTCTGGCTATTATGGTGAAGAACTACAAAATGAAACTCCGTAACCAGCAGAAGCTGATGAAGTAAGTCTTTCCAACTGTAAGTAGAAGCTGGGAACACAAAGGCTGATTAGTAATGCTGTTAGGAGTTTGAAGCTATTATTGGTGAGCTCACAGCAATCTGGTTAAGATTGTGTGGTAGATAATATATTAGACTTTGTAATGTGATGTCCCTCGTCTTTTGACGATCATAGGCTCAATTAATCTGATTATGTGGTAGCCATAGCATGCCATAAGACAACCAGGGTGGAAAAAGTGAGGTTGATGGGCAATTTTGTGACAAGAAAATTATGATTCATCAGCAAAAAAAGGCACTTTCATTAGATTCATTCGTGTAATGCTAAAGATTGAGGGAGCAGGGATGTTTGGTAATGATTGAGGGAGAAGGGATGTTTGGTAATGATTGAGGGAGCAGGGATGTTTGTTAATGATTGAGGGAGCAGGGATGTTTGGTAATGATTTGTACCACTTCCTCGTTGATTTGTTCAAACATGGTACACATTTCCTCATCCCCATTTCATCAAATCTCTATAAAATATAATTTTACAAATGTATAGGCTACTGAAAATATCCTTCAGTAAATTAATAAAAATGTATATGTACAGAAATGTAAATGTACATAGAATGAGAGGGAGGGAAGGCAGAGATGCCCACCTCTTCTCCTTGATATACATTCAGTGTGTCAGTGAGGTACCACACGGGGGCACTAGTGATCGGGTAAACTCAACCCCTACACCTTAATATGGGGGACAGCGCTGTCTTACAGTCCATCTCTGACAGATATCCCCTCCCCTACTCCGCAAAGCACCCTCCACCACACACAGTCTGACTGCTCTGCAACCCAGCCTAGCTGGCCCCGGCTTAGCACCAGCCCCACCGGCCCTTAGCGTGATGCTAACTTTACTAATGTTACTGCCATTGGTTACACATGGGGGAGAGCGTGGGAGAATGGTGTTAGCGTAAGCCGTTTAGCATGTAAGTGCTTGTGGCGGTGGCTCCTATGTGAGGGGTTCGGCAGGGGCGTGACAGTGGCAGTGGTCCCTGCTTCTGCTGCGGGGTTTGGGAGGGGAGGAACGTACTGAGCCCAGGTCAGTGGAGGAGAGAGGCCTGGTAGAGGAGGAGGAACGATGGGTGGTGGAGTGACGTTCTCCCTGGCTGAGGTTCCTCTTGCGCTCGCGGACCAGGGCCCTCTGGTGTCTCTTCATACGCTCCAGCTGCTCCTCAGCACTCATGCGGCCCCGGGGGGCCTGGGCCAGAGACTGGGGCTGCTGGTCAGAAGAGTACAGCTGCTCCAAGGCACTCTTAGGTCTCTCCTGGGACAGATCGTGAGAGAGAGAGATAGTGAGAGAGAGAGAGAGAGAGCGAGAGAAGGATATGAGGAGAGAGAGAAACATAGTGAAAGAGATATGAGATGGGTAGTGCCATAGAAATGTGATATGAAGAGGGGGAAAGGAAAGGAGAGGAGAAAGACAGGAAAGGAGAGGAGGAAGACAGGTAAGGAGAGGAGGAAGACAGGTAAGGAGAGGAGGAAGACAGGAAAAACAAAGGAAAAAACAGACACATCTTCAACACTAATTCAGTATTTAGTCTTAGGACAAGATAGCYGAGTTTCTCAACTCCACAATGTACAAGTACAATGAAGTTGACTGGCGACGAGTGTGGGCGGACTGCACCTTTAACTATATTGAGTCGCTGTCAATCGATACTTGTAAAAATGTCCTTGTACTTACACTAAATATAGAAAAGTATGTGGACACCACTTCAAATTAGTGGATTCTGCAATTTTTGCCACACCCGTTGCTGACAGGTGTATAAAATCGAACACACAGCCATGCAATCTCCATAGACAAACATTGGCAGAAGAATGGCCTTAGAGAAGAGCTCAGTGACTTTCAACGGCCCACCGTCACAGGATGGCACCTTTCCAACAAGTCAGTTCGTCAAATTTCTGCCCTGCTAGAGCTGMCCCCGTCCAACTGTAAGTGTGCTGTTATTGTGAAGTGGGAACGTCTATGAGCAACAACAGCTCAGTTGCAAAGTGGTAGGCCACACAAGCTTACAGAACGGGACCGCCGAGTGCTGAAGCACGTAGAAATTGTCTGTCCTCGGTTGCAACACTCACTACTGAGTTCCAATTATTTTTATGATTACTTCATTGACAAAGTAGACAAACTTGAAGGAAATGCCAACAGCGAACAGTGAGCGATATTATTCATGCATAAAAAAAATAATAATGAAAGAAAAGCAGTGCAAGTTAGAATTTTGTAAAGTTAGTGTGGGAGAGGTGGGAAAATGATTATTATCAATCAATAATGACAAAACTCCTGGCATTGACAACTTAGATAGAAAGCTACTGAGGATGGTAGCTGACTCTATAGCCACTCCTATCTGTCATGTCTTTAATTTGAGCCTAGAGGAAAGTTTGCAACAGCTAATGGAGATCCTAATAAAATACCAAAATACCAAACTGCCTCTGGAAGCAACGTCAGCATAAGAACGGTTCGTCGGGAGCTTCATCAAATGGGTTTCCATGGCCGAGCAGTCCACATGCACAAAGCGATGTCCATACATAAATGGTTTGTCGAGATCGGTGTGGAAGAACTTGACTGGCCTGCACAGAGCCCTGACCTCAACCCCATCAGACACCTTCTACATCTGCATTGCTTTGTGTTTGGGGATTTAGGCTGGGTTTCTGTATAGCACTTTGTGACATCTGCTGCTGTAAAAAGGCCTTTATAAATACATTTGATTGATTGGAACACAGAGCGAGCCAGGCCTAATCGCCCAACATTAGTGCCCGACCTCACTAATGCGCTTGTGGCTGAATGGAAGCAACTGCCCGCAGAAATGTTCCAACATCTATTGGAAAGCCTCCCAGAAGARTGGAAGCTGTTATAGCAGCAAAGGGGAGACTAACTAGATATTAATGCCCATGATTTTKGAATGAGATGTTCGACGAACAGGTGTCCACATACTTTTGGTCATGTAGTGTATGTTTGTCCTGTGTAAATGTGAGCTTTTTTTTCTTGCTGAAATCAACAACGGCTCCCTTAGCAGAGGTCGCGTAAAATGCTACATTTATCAAAAACTACAGATTTCAGCACCAAAAGAAAAGCTTGCATTTACACAGGATAAATATGGTTACAAGGAAACATTAAAGCAGGGGTATCAAACTCATTCCATTTTTTCCTTTCAATTAAGACCTAGAGAACCAGGTGAGGGGAGTTCCTTACTAATTAGCGACCTTAATTCATCAATCAAGTACAAGGGAGGAGTGAAAACCTGCAGACACTCGGCCCTCCGTGGAATGAGTTTGACACGTGCATTAAAGAATGGACATTTGGACCACAGAAAGTTGTGTCAAAAGTTGTGCACTATATAGAGAATATGTTGCCATTTGGACTGTAACTCATATCTCGTTCCATCCCCTGTGTGGTGCACTACTTTTGACCAGAGCCTATTCCCTACATAGTGCACTACCTTTGACCAGAGCCCTATTTCCTACATAGTAGAGGTCGACTGATTAGGATATTTCAACGCCGATACCTATACCGATTATTGGAGGAGCAAAAAGGTTTTACTGTTAACCTACAAAGCGTTACATGGGCTTGCTCATACCAATCTTTCCGAGTTGGTCCTGCCGTACATACCTACACGTACGCTATGGTCACAAGACGCAGGCCTCCTAATTGTCCCTAGAATTTCTAAGCAAACAGCTGGAGGCAGGGATTTCCCCTATAGATCTCCATTTTTATGGAATGGTCTGCCTACCCATGTGAGAGACGCAGACTCGGTCTCAACCTTTAAGTCTTTACTGAAGACTTATCTCTTCAGTGGGTCATATGATTGAGTGTAGTCTGGCCCAGGAGTGTGAAGGTGAACGGAAAGTCTCTGGAGCAACGAACCGCCCTTGCTGTCTCTGCCTGGCCGGTTCCCCTCTCTCCACTGGGATTATCTGCCTCTAACCCTATTACAGGGGCTGAGTCACTGGCTTACTGGTGCTCTTTCATGCCGTCCCTAGGAGGGGTGCGTCACTTGAGTGGGTTGAGTCACTGACGTGATCTTCCTGTCTGGGTTGCGGACCTTGGGTTGTGTCGTGGCGGAGATCTTTGTGGGCTATACTCTGCTTGTCTCAGGATGGTAAGTTGGTGGTTGAAGATATCCTCTAGTGGTGTGGGTGGGGTTATACCCTTCCTGTTTGGCCCTGTCCGGGGGTATCATCGGATGGGGCCACAGTGTCTCCTGACCCCTCCTGTCTCAGCCTCCAGTATTTATGCTGCAGTAGTTTATGTGTCGGGGGCTAGGGTCAGTTTGTTATATCTGGAGTACTTCTCCTGTCTTATCCGGTGTCGTGTTTGAATTTAAGTATGCTCTCTCTAATTCTCTCTTTCTTTCTTTCTCTCTCTCGGAGGACCTGAGCCCTAGGACCATGCCTCAGGACGACCTGGCATGATGACTCCTTGCTGTCCCCAGTATACCTGGCCGAGCTGCTGCTCAGTTTCAACTGTTCTGCCTGCGGCTATGGAACCTGACCTGTTCACCGGACGTGCGATCTGTCCTAGACTGCTGTTTTCAACTCTCTAGAGACCGCAGGAGCGGTGATCTTTTAATGATCGGCTACGAAAAGCCAACTGACATTTACTCCTGAGGTTCTGACTTGCTGCACCCTTGACAACTACTGTGATTATTATTATTTGACCATGCTGGTCATTTATGAACATTTGAACATCTTGGCCATGTTCTGTTATAATCTCCACCCGGCACAGCCAGAAGAGGACTGGCACCCCTCATAGCCTGGTTCCTCTCTAGGTTTCTTCCTAGGTTTTGGCCTTTCTAGGGAGTTTTTCCTAGCCACCGTGGCTTCTACACCTGCATTGCTTGCTGTTTGGGGTTTTAGGCTGGGTTTCTGTACAGCACTTTGAGACATCAGCTGATGTACGAAGGGCTTTATAAATACATTTGATTTGATTTGACTACTTTTGGAACGCAGCCTTTGTGTGGTGACTCACCCTCCCTGCTGAGCCGGCCACTCCTCTCCTTAGGGTCACGTAGGAGGAGATATTACTGGACTGGTTCAGCCGCGACGATGAGCCTGACAGACCTGGGACGGACAGGAAACAGGAAACACTGTCAGAGTATGCTTGGGAGGAAACCCATTCTGACACAGCACCACTGCCCTGAAAAGACACAAAGTGGCAAGGAGTGGAATGTAAGCCTTAACCAGGTCTGGATTCCAGGCTAGCTGATAATACCTTTGTTTGGGAGGGTCTGGTAGCCCCCCTCAGACCCTGTGCTGCTCTGGCCTATCCCTGGCAGCTCTGGTTCACTGAGGTACGACCGCAGCTCCACCTGAAACGACAACAGAGATTAAAGCAACAATCACACTGCAGACGTCACACTAGATCAGTGAGGTTTGAGTCAACTTAATACTCAATACAATACATATTGTTCTTAATTAGGGCTGTGGTGGTCAAGACATTTTGTCAGCTGGTAACTGTCATTCAAATAACTGCCGGTCTTACTGTAATTGACCGTTAATGAACATAAACACATTTAGCATCTCTGGGGTTCCACACATAACCTACAAGCCACTGATCCTGACCTTTGGAACATCTACATTTTAATAAGTGTAATAAATCTGTTTAATATAGCCTAAACCAGGGCCAAACCTTTTCACTCRGGGCCCCGTTTCCAGCATTGGGGAACATCCCGCGGCCCCCATGTGCGCGGCACACGCCCCATATATATTTCTATGGGCACAAGCAGCGTTCGTGACACAAACTGTTCACACCCCTCTTGTTGGTGGAGAGAATATGTTGCAGGTTTAAAGTTTATTTCCTGCAATTCTACACATTTTGCCATGTCCAATGTGTAWTCATGTGATATATGCGTGACAAAATTTACAACAATATTTATGGGCAAAAAAAACAAAAAAAAACGTGACATGGGCTAGTTGATCTGGACATTTCTGACCAGTTGTAAATAGCTCTCTAATGTATGTACTGACTGACATGACAAGAGGAACTGATGATGCACTAYCCACCTGGTGCATTTTACTATTACAAYTTTCAAGAGTAAGTTTAAACCCTTAAACAACAAAACAACAACAAACAACCCTTAAACAACAAAACAAACAGTTTGGAAATGGAAACCCCTGGCCTACGATTTTTATTTATTTAAGCAGATCAAAAGAAACATTGTGATATGAAGAAAATGTAGTCAATTTCAGAAGAACATAATATCATAYTCTGAGTCGTCCYTATGTTAGGYCCTGATGTGGCTATGCCAAATGGCTGTGGACTACACTAGTTCATTTAGCAGATAAGATTTGCTTATATTTCCTGTGGCATTATTTTATATTAATTTATAGTAAGAAGAATGCAATTGAACATAGCTGAATGTAGAAAGGATATTGTTTTGTGACACAAACCTTAGGCTATATGTTTTGATTTCTAATACATTGTAAGGCTGCATGATRCAACTAATGATGTCCCATGAAAGGCATGCGTTCGGCTCTGTTTCTTGTGCATGCTACACACGTCATCCGTCTCTCATTCACACGTCATCCGTCTCTCATTCACACGTCATCCGTCTCTCAATTCACAACGTCATCCGTCTCTCATTCACACGTCATCCGTCTCTCATTCACACGTCATCCGTCTCTCATTCACACGTCATCCGTCTCTCATTCACACGTCATCCGTCTCACATTCACACGTCACACTTCACACTTCATCCGTCTCTCATTCACAGTTTGACAAGCACTTGATAACATTCTCACCCATCAATTCTCAATTGTATCTGGTCTTTTGATTTATAATGGCCCACCCCCCAAAACATGTAACAGGTTTTTAATATGCCAGGTAAGCTACACCGGTTGTAAAGCGGATTAATGTGCTTAATGTTAAGAATAAATATAGCAGCATGAGAAAGCTGGGATCCTCTTTTAAATAGTGGCCAGTCAAAACTCTGTTTTCACAGGAGATTGAGCAATGACTGGTTTATAAGAACATATGTTTCACTAGGCTCTGTAGGCTATAGGCTCTCCAACCCTGTTCCAGGAGTCTTGTTTCACTAGGCTCTGTAGGCTATAGGCTCTCCAACCCTGTTCCAGGAGTCTTGTTTCACTAGGCTCTGTAAGATATGAGCTCTCCAACCCTGTTCCAGGGGTCTTGGGCCTATAGACTAGGCTTAGAGTTATTTGGCCACTTTAGTTGTGATACAAACCTTATCAAAACATATAGGCCCATGGGCTAGGCTACATGATGCTGGCGACTATGATATGAAAAAGTCACAAAAATGCATGCACTGTATCTTGCCTTACGCCTCGATCACACAGATAGTGTGTTGTGCAAAAGTAGTACGCATTATCATTTGGATGTGTGCAACAAAAGTTCAACATTCACCTTCTGCTACCGTTTCTGTCAAGCCGTCTACACATACAGTTTGATGCATACGTTCGATAAATCCAACGTATGCACCACACAGAACGCACTGCAACTACTTCTGCAAGGCAAACGCAGCGTTCCATTGGAAACTAATGTACTTCTGGTGTACCACAATGMAATGACACTATCGGTGTGATCGAGGCATTAGACTGCACACGCTGGGCATCATTCACAAGTCATAATATTCTCACCCATCAGACTATTATCAATTTAATGTTGTCTTTACATATACTAAATAATATATGTGTGACATTAGTTTTGATGTAGAATGGGACATTATCATACAGCTGTTGGAACAGGGGCAGGGGAAAAGACGGCATCCATATGCACTTGCATAGCGACTGGAGGACGTTTTTCCTGCGGCTCATTTTAATGCCAGCCTGGTAGGCTACTCCGGTTGCGAAGCAATGTGCTTAATATTAGGAAAGTTGAGAAATAAATATAGTAGGCTCATTCTATAGAAAGCTAATGGGATCCTCCTCTTTTTAATAGAGGCCACCAAAACTCTGTTTTCTCACGCAATTGCATAGCAGTACATAGAAATATAGAAATACATGGGCATATAAGAACACTTATTTCATTCCATGCATCAACCAGCTACGAGGAGCTGGCTCTCGGTGGGCAACAGGTGATCCTATTCCGCTCAAACTCAATGCCAGGGCKCTCATGAAGTGTTTGATTTGATTTTTCAAATGCATTTTTGGAGAAGCCTAGTTACCATGACTCAACGGTCACGTGGTTTTTAACTGTGGTCATGACTTGTGACTGCTGGTGTAGCAGTAATATGGTCACCATAACAGACATACTCTCATTTGTACATTTTAGTCATTTAGCAGATGCTCTTATCCAGAGTGACATACAGGAGCAATTATGATTAAGTGCCTTGCTCAAGGGCACATCAACAGATTTTTCACCTAGTCTGCTGAGGGATTCGAACCGGCAAACTTTCGGTTACTGGCCCRACCCTCTTAAATTAACCGCTACCTCTCAGTGAGGTAAAGGATGCATTTCATTTCAAAACATTGTCGCCTTTTCCTCAACCCTCTCCTTCAGGAAAGGTGTGTTGGCAACTCATTTCCACCATATTGCCTATTCAGTTCTCTCAGATGCATAGAGATTAGTGCATGATAGAAGAGGAAAGAGGACAGCTGTTTGGAATAGAATGGCTGTGTGACAGTATGATAGTCACTTAGCCATGACAATATTATTGTCCCGTGAAACTGGCTTCGATGGTGACAGCTGAAAACAGCAGTGATTTGATACAGTGCCGCAATTGACTGTTCCACTTCAGAAACGGCACCCGCTGAAGAACTGTTTTTACGTGCAGCATACACCTTAGAAGTACAAAAAAAGTCTAGTCTCAAAAAATAAATGACTTAATTAAATACATTTAAATAATGGCTTGTCCTGACCTTACAGTCTCCGTTGACACACCCTCCGACCTCACGGTCTCTCTTCCTCTCGTCTGACTGGCGTTTGAGCCCTCGAACCGACGTGTGTCTTACGACCGCTGCTGCCTCTTTGGGGAGGGGTGGGATGGTGGGGGGCGGGTCTTCATAGTCGTAGAGGCGGGGCAGGGGCGGCCTGGGAGGAGCCTCATCTTCTGCCTGTACCAGAGCCACACCCAGTCACAATTAGTACTTAGCGAGAATTTCAATTGCATTTCCTTGATTCCTCGCATCCTTTCTCCTCAAAACCGTTAGATGAGATGGTCAGAGGGGAGGGACCTCTGACTTTCTCATCCAATGGGTTTTGAGAAGGAGGCGAGAGGATGTGAGAAATCAAGGAAATACAATTGAGATTCTACCTTATTGGAAAGTACCACAAAGTTCATTGGAGGTAGAGGCCTGCGGGCAGGAACCTTGGAGCCTCTGCTCCAATGAGCATTGAGAGGGAGGGGAGAAACTGAAGAATCAAGGAAGGGAGGAATTAAAGATTTGTCAGCTAGTAATGCTTTCAGACACCACCACTGATTAGGAGTCATTCTACTAACTCAGGTCTATCTAGTTTCATATTCAGATTACTGTTTAATATACAGTGCCTTCAGAAAGTATTCACACCCCTTGACTTTTTCCATAATTTGTTGTGTTACAGCCTGAATAGAAAATGGGTTAAATTGAGATTTTTTTGTCACTGGCCTACACACAATACCCCATAACGGGGAGCTATGTTTTACAAACTAATAAAAAATGAAAAGCTGAAATGTCTTGAGTCAATAAGTATTCAACCCCTTTGTTATGGCGAGCCTAAATAAGTTCAGGTGTAAACATTTGCTTAACAAGTCACAATAAGTTGCATGGACTCACTGYGTGCAATAATATTGTTTAACATGACTTTTTAATGACTAACTTATCTCTGTACGCCACACATACAATTATCTGTAATGTCCCTCAGTCGAGTTGTGAATTTCAAACACAGATTCAACCAATAAGGCAAGGGAGGTTTTCCAATGCCTCGCAAAGGGCACCTAAAAAAACCCAGACATTGAATATTCCTTTGAGGATGGTGAAGTTATTAATTACACATTAGATGGTGTGTCAATAAACCCAGTCACTACAAAGATACAGGCGTCCTTCTTAACTCAGTTGCTTGAGAGGAAAGAAACCCATGGTGACTTTAAAAATACAGAGTTTAATGGCTGTGATAGGAGAAAACATACACATAACATGATGCAGTCACCACTATGCTTGAAAATATGGAGTGTGGTACTCAGTAATGTGTTCTATCGGATTTACGCCAAACAACACTTTATATTCAGAACAAAAAGTGAATTGCTTTGCCACATTTTTTGCAGTATTACTTAGTGTCTTGTTGCATGTTTTGGAATATTTGTATTCTTTACAGGCTTCCTTCTTTCTACTCTATTAATGAGGTTAGTATTGTGGAGTAGCTACAATACGAACAATATGATCAACAATAGTAACATAATGTACAAGTATACCCCCTGGACAGGACGCTAGTATATCGCAGGGTCTTACCCCCAATCTATCTCCTTAATGCTGAGTGCCAAGCGGAGACGCATCAGGTCCCATTGTTTCAGTCTCGGCCAGGGATTGAACTCAAAACCTTCCAATCTCAGGGCCGACACTCTAACCACAACAGAGTTTGGTCCATGTACAGGTTCTAATCCCCCAGTAAACCCAGATTTACAAACTGAACTTCCACTCACCCACTTTGGCACAGGGTTGTGAGGCAGTATGTAGGAGCTGAGAGGAGGGGGCCTAACCTCCCCTAGTGGGGGTGTAGGGCACTGGGAAGGCAATGCAGGGTCCAACACCGAAGGCACTAGCTTCCTCTCTGGGAAAAAAAATGCACAAGCAAATTAATAAGCGTGCATCCGTATCGGGCATTCATATCCACACACAGGCCAAGAACGAACTTATGACTGACCTCTGTGCTTTTCTGTCTGTCATGGTAAGTGTTAGAATATGAAGGTATCGCTGTTTTTGTAACAGAAGCACATGGTACATGGAGACTAGATTTATCTATTTGGTATGGAAAATTACTATGGTTGTTTGTCTCCCATGTAGTGTATTGTAGTTAGGAATTCCCCCAAGGGGACGAATAAAGTTGTTATATTTGAATTCAACTGAGTAAAATATGGTAAAACATAGTTGGCGGAAGTCTCTGGGCAGTTGATAATTCTCCCACCTGGGTTCTGCACTGAGTTGATGGTGATCCTGTAGTTGGCTTTGTTGGCGCTCAGCCCTGCCATCACGTCCTCCATTCTCCACAGCTCCCGCTTTATCTCCGATTTCTCCCGCTAGAATTTCGAACACACGCTTTAGCTGGTTGCTACTGTGCTATAAAACACAACAGTATTTTCACAGTAGATACACCCATCTACCGAACACTCTTCAAGACAGTGAATAACAACACTGTGTGCGCACTGAGCTGTGATGTTGAGGTGCAGTACCCATTCTGACCTGAGAGGTGGTGCTGTAGTTCATGGTGGTCTGTAGYGCGGTCCTCAGCTGTTCCACTGAGCTCTCTAGCCTGCTGTACTCCTCCCAGGCCCGGGACATCTCCTACACAAAACATAAGGCAGCGAGGTAAGAGTTTTCATGAACACATAACTCGGAATGTGTCAGTCCGAACGACACAGAAGACCATACACTTGGATCTGCATGTACCTAACACACACACACACAAAGATGCCCGATTCACCATGTCGGGCTGATCCGAACCGTACGGTGCTGGCTCGGATAGTTTCTTTTCATATTGTCATTTCCAGCACGGTGCCAGTAACTATGGTGGATACGTAACCAGGCCAGTACTTATAGCGTGAATCAGGGTACACACCCATGCACACAAGAGGAGGCTGGTGGGAGGAGCTATAGGAGGACGGCTCATTGTAATGGCTGAAAGGGAATATATGGAATAGTATCAAACACAAACACATGAAACCCCGTTTGACTCCGTTCTATTAACTCCATTCCAGCCATTACAATGAGCAGGCCCTCCTATAGCTCCTCCCACCAGCCTCCTCTGAGTGTCCCACACACACACACACACACTCACAGGTGTTTGATAATCTTACCGTGGAAACTCTGGAGATCTGGGCCCTGATGTGCACCACGTCCTCCTGTAGGAGTCTCTGCTGGTAGGCTATCTTCTCCAGGTGGGCCGGCCGGTCTCTGTACTGCTCCATCTGTTGGCGGGACAGGTCCAGAACCGACTCCAGCTTGTCCTGATGGGTCAGAGGTTAGAGGTCAATATCAGAGACAGCAGGGTCGAGGTAAATTCCATTTCAACTCAGTACGGGAAACTCACACAATGCGGGTATTTCTGTCAAAGTGGAAGAAAAACCATAAAAAGGAATATCCTTTAACCTCAAATACTTTCCATGAGGATATTTTTTAACAACTSATACATTGAATGGACATAGACTTCCTATAATTAAAATGGACCCCAATGCTGTGAGACTGTATGTGAGTATAGAGATGAAGATCCAGTACCTTATCGTCCTTCAGAGAGCTGATCCGGACCTCCAGTTCCTTCAGGTTCTTGTCCTGCTCACATAACCCACTGAGTTTCACCTGTAGGCCAGGGAGAGACAGAAAGGGCCGTTACTGTCCACAGTGACTCTCAATCTTTCCTACAACCCCTATCACATCACCCAGTGAAGAGTGTGTGTCAWTATCCTCTGTGTACTCATCTCACCGCCACTCTCACATTTAACCTGCTTGCATATGAATGTGTGTGTGTGTGCGTGTACGTACGTACATCCCTCTCTACTGTCTCATTAGCTGATAATTATGCAGAGTGAATCCATTACGCAAATACGCCACATCCCACGTGGCCCTTCTGTCAACATTTCTAAGAACCTCTGAGCCCTCTTAATTAATCCCTGATTAAGACTGTGGCCCCAAATCGCACCCTAATCCTTATATAGTGCGCTACCATAGGGCCGTGGTCAAAAGTAGTGCACTATATAGGGAATAGAGTACCATGTGGGATTCACGCTAAGAAACCCAAACGTCATGACGAAGGTTCAACTCATCTTCCTCTCTCAATGTACCAAACGACTGTCATCTCACGAGGGCAGTAAGATCAAACACAGCTCTCCATCTGAACTACTCGTATTCAATCTTATTAAAGTCCTTGCATAAAGATGTTGCACAATAATTATTTGTAGTTTGAAAACGAGAGAAAATTGCTATATTAATATGCAAGGATTCTTTCGCAGACCCAAACAWATGTTATAATGTTTCATCTTAATTTTCCATTCTGTTGAATACATCATTTATTTGTTGTCGTGTCTCGGTTCGCAGTAAGATTGCTGTATTGATGCCATGGAATATTCATTGTGGACAGAAGAATAACAGCATCCTTATAAATGGTTAAAGTGCAACCATGACAAGCTACAAAACCACAACTCTAACTCCTGTTGTGGTAGTTACACTCTGATAGGAGAAAAACATTTTTTTAACTCATGCATCTTCCTCCTAAAGTTGAGGTAAATATCCCCCCAAAAAATAGGACACATCTTAGTCCGACTCTTATTTTCTTATTAGACTGCTCTCTCTAAGGGTCTATGGTAGTCCCTCCTCATCTAGACTGCTCTCTCTGAAGGTCTATGGTAGTCCTCTTCATCTTATCTCGACTGTCTCTCTACGGGTCCTATGGTGTCTCTCCTCATCTTATCTAGACTGCTCTCTCTACGGTTTCTATGGCGTCTCTCCTCATCTTATCTAGACTGCTCTCTCTACGGGTCTATGGGTGTCCTCTCCTCATGTTATCTAGACTGCTCCTCTCTACGGGTCTATGGTAGTCCCTCATCTCATCTCACTGTAGACTGTTCTCTCTAACGGGTCTATGGTGTCTCTCCTCATCTTATCTAGCACTGCCTCTCTCTAGGGTCTATGGTAGTCCCTCATCTTATCTAGACTGCTCTCTCTAGGGTCTATGTAGTCCCTCTTCATCTCATCTACATGACTGCTCTCTCTAAGGGTCTATGGTAGTCCCTCTTCATCTTATCTCGACTGCTCTCTCTACGGGTCTATGGTGTCCTCCTCATCTTATCTAGCTGCTCTCTCTACGGTTCTATGGTGTCTCTCCTCATCTTATCTCGGACTGCTCTCTCTACGGTCTTGGTAGTCCCTCATCTTATCTAGCTGCTCTCTCTAAGGGTCTATGGTGTCTCTCCTCATCTTATCTAGACTGCTCTCTCTACGGTCTATGGTAGTCCCTCCTCATCTTATCTAGACTGCTCTCTCTAAGGGTCTATGGTAGTCCCTCCTCATCTTATCTAGACTGCTCTCTCTACGGGTCTATGGTAGTCCCTCATCTTCATCTACGTAGACTGTTCTCTCTAAGGGTCTATGGTAGTCCCTCTTCATCTTATCTAGACTGCTCTCTCTAAGGGTCTATTGGTAGTCCCTCCTCATCTTATCTAGACTGCTCTCTCTAAGGGTCTATGGTAGTCCTTCCTCATCTTCTCTACGGGTCTATGGTAGTCCTCCTCATCTTACTAGACTGCTCTCTCTACGGGTCTTATTGTAGTCCCTCCTCATCTTATCTAGACCGCTCTCTCTACGGGTCTACTGTAGTCCCTCCTCATCTTCTGTAGACTTGAGCTCTCTAAGGGTCTATGGTAGTCCCTTCTCATCTACTGTAGACTGAGCCTCTCTCGGGTATTGGTAGTCCCTTCTCATCTCATCTACTGTAGACTGCGCTTTCTAAGGGTCTATTGGTATCCTTCTCCCTCTCATCTACTGTAGACTGCGCTCTAAGGGTCTATGTAGTCCTCTCCATTCATCTACTGTAGACTGAGCTCTCTAAGGGTTCTATTGTAGTCCCTTCTCATCTCCATCTACTGTTAGATGCGCTCTCTAAGGGTCTATGGTAGTCAGTGTCTCCTCATCTCAGCTAAAGCTAAAACTCAATGTCCTTTTGCGAGAACAGTGGAAAATATTATTGAGGGTTGCGGGTGGGAGAGAGAGAGAGAGAGAGAGAGAGAGAAAGAGAGTGTGTGAGTGTGTGTGAGTGTAATGCGGAAAACTGCTCATACTTACATCAACGTCACTCTCAGCTATTTTGACAGGTTTTGTCGCTTCTTTCAACGACTGACTTCCAACCACCTTGGAACCAGAAAACAAAGACATTTTCAAATAGTGTTGCTCTGTGTTTATTGGCTGTTGAGGACACTGAACGGTTCCCCTGAAAGCACAACGAGGAGACCGTCAGAGTGAATGTGCCATGATGACTTAGAGTAGGAAAAGAGCCATTGACAGGTGTACAATATGACACAGAGAGATAAAGAAGCTCTTTCCATGAACACTAATCATGATGACCATGACCATGGGCTTCCTTTCATTTAAGAAAATATATCATCACAGCTTTTCATGGCCCTGTATAGCAATAAGATGGACAACAAACCAATCATTTAAAAAAAAGAATGAGACAGCTTATTCCTTAGAAAACTCTGAGCACTGGAAATACATGGATTTGTACAACCATTTAAATTGAATTCCTAGAGTATATTCTGACCCAACTGGGATGTTGGTAACCATGCTGTGTTTTGCTGTAGTGGGAATACATGAAGGAGACCAACACGATGGTGCAAGCTGCTAGCTTTTCAACCACCGAACCAACCACAGCAACCACAGCACATGCACTGCAGAGCCATCCCAGAACCACCAATCACGTTGCTGAGGAGTCACGGGTCAGGGGTTACAGAGGGGTCAATGCCAAGCCAGTGCGCACACACAGCCATGGACATAGGCACACAGTGTTAAGCGATGGGATGGTCTCTCTCATAAAAATGTATACACACACGCTCATACACTCCATCACACAATCTTGCGCTCGATCGCACACACATTTACACATTGCTATACACACACAGACGCCACACACAAACACAGACGCACGCACACACACAGACACACACAAAACACACAGATGCACATACAGTGTGTCCACAGTAGAGGTCGACCGATTAATCGGAATGGCCGATTAATTAGGGCCAATTTCAAGTTTTCATAACAATCGGAAATCGGTCATTTTGGACACCGATTTTGCCGTTTTTTTTTTACACCTTTATTTAACTAGGCAAGTCAGTTAAGAACACATTCCTATTTTCAATGACAGCCTAGGAACGGTGGGTTAACTGCCTTGTTCAGGGGCAGAACGACAGATTTTTACCTTGTCAGCTCAGGGATTCAATCTTGCAACCTTACGGATAACTAGTCCAACGCTCTAACCACCTGCCTCACGAGGAGCCCGCCTGTTACGCGAATGCAGTAGAAGCCAAGGTAAGTTGCTAGCTAGCATTAAACTTATCTTATAAAAAACAATCAATCAATCATAATCACTAGTTATAACTACACATAGTTGATGATATTACTAGTTTATCTAGCGTGTCCTGCGTTGCATATAATCGATGTAGTGCGCATTCG